>NC_092652.1:8403519-8703519 GCF_032118995.1 Asterias amurensis
TGTAGATTCCAGCTATCTCATTCGACTGCTATCGTCTGTGTGTCCAGCGTAGTTGTCTATAGATGACGTGGTAACTACAAACATTACGTACAATATGTGTACATGTACATGATACATTTACGTGTACATAATTGTACTCTGTATTTATTTTAATTAATGTATGTTTTGCCGTTAGCATAATGAATATGTGCGCACATCTCATGTTATTCATTAACTTTAACATGTGCATGTATACATGTATGTAGGCCTACATTATCCAGATATGGTGTTGGCTGTGATGTGCAGCGTGCATGTTTTATCATTAGAGAGGATTATTGGTTTATGTCCAACTCCTTCAGTTTGTTTTTGTTTATTCTCAATAATGGGGTTGTCTATAAAGTGTACTTGGGTATTACAATACAAGTGAATGAGTTTGTTCCCTACTACTAGTTGTATTACAGTGATGAAAGATTGCCCTTGGAAAAAAGATACATTGTTTGTGTGACAATATGTAACACAGTGTATCAGTTGCTTCTCCAAAATCAATAAACTTACCACTTAGTATAGCATTCAATGTGCAGAAATCAAACTACATGTAGTCTAGATATTTTTGCTAAATATATAGATGAACAGTTGCAAATCGAATACACCATGTATACAGGGCATGTATGACAATGTATGATGCACTGCTAATCCTTTAGCTGAACAATTTGTGTTGAACATTGTGTATTAGGTTGAAGCAATCTTGAGTGTGGCTTGGTATTCGATGACACATACATGTTTCGTAATTACTGTCTGATTCATACACTCCGGCAATCTCCCTTAACAGTAGTCTGCTGGAAAATGACAGCTAAAAACACAGGAGGACCAGACAACATTCAGTGTTGAATAGCAACATTATTTTAAAATATGAAATATTGTAAAAATGCACTGAAAAATGCAGTCACTGAAAACGTTTAGGACGATGAACATTTTCCAGTGCATCAGCGTACATGTTTTATTGAGCTGTTCATATGTTTTATATCAGGCACGATACATCACAGTGGCACAGGAGGCAATTGCCTCCATGCCCCCTGGTCATTGCCTTGGTGCCCTTTAAACAGCAGAATTTGTTTAAATTTCCTCATATTTTTAGTGTGCCCTTTACCAAGGAGAAAATGCCTTCATGCCCCTTGCTTGAATACATCCAGCTTCATTTACGCTCGTATGTTGGACCTTGCTTTCCACTCAATACTGTTCCTCAGTCCTACATGTACAATATGGCACTAGGATATTGTACACTTTTCTCCACTATTTAAATGTTTGTGTGTGGGTGTTGGTATATGCACAATTGGGGTGTACATGTACAGTGTACATTTAATGGTAATAGCATGGTAATAGCATGCTGAGGCCTTTGATCCTGCAGTAGACTGATAACAGGTGAAAGCAACCCATCATGCGAAACATTAATAGTAATTTATACAATAATTTTTTTTCGCAATTATGACACTGTTGTCATAATACTGTAATTTCAGGATAGCATTAATCAATATCCTGATGATTGAACCAACATCATGTGTTATGGGCAGACTTCACTTAATAAGTTTCACATATGTAACAACAAGTGCTAAATGTTCAAAAATACGTGTAAAAAATATTTAAAAGTCTCCCTGCCTTTTTGTTTTAAGAAAACAAATCAAAAAATATTATCTGACATCTTATCTTCATTTTCCTGCTCATTTTTGTTAAAATAAGTCGTTGAGCTCATCCTAAATAAAAAAAATTAAAACAGTGAACGAGTAATCTGGCTACACTACCAAACAAAAAAAATGACCCTTGGCCTACCCTAATAAGATAGGGCCACTGTAAGAGAGCTACAATGTATGTATGTAGGCTATGCAGTGTACCCAGAAAGCTCCAGGTTGATGAAATTCAACAACTCCCACAGGGCACAATTATTGGACCAACAACAATCAATAAAAGCCATGACCTTCAAATTTTTAATAAGGGTTGACATTTTATTACTGGGGCTCCATGCATTAGTTTTTCTAAAACTACAAATGTACAAGCCTTAAATTATTACGGAAGCCATGGCCTCCGTTGCTTGGCCTTAGTTCCCCTTCAAAACTTATATGCTTCAAAACTTATATTTTCTTGTCTTTTTATTTCCCCAGTTTCAATCATATGAGAATGACGTCGATAACCAAAACCATGCCCCTCGACGAGAGACACTGACTTGCTGACCTAAGTCACGCTTGAAAGTTTACATTTTTATTCAAAGAGATCTTCTGCGATTAAAGCTTTCGATAATTGGTGTTTCGAGATTCTAGCTGAGGCCTTCCCAAGCGGACCTTACAAAATGGCCGACCTAACGCTGGATGAAATAGCTGCCCAGATCATGAAGCAGGATACGCACTCGAGGCTTCAGGCGTCGCATGATTTTCAGATGCACTTATCGGATGAGAGTAACCCGTTGGTGTGCGAAAGCTTCGACAGGCTGGTGGATGGTCTTGTAGGATGGGTCAACTGCAGTAACTTCAAGGTGAGTGCATTTAAATTAAAGGGGATGAGCAGAATAAAGCCTGTTTTAGATACTTCCTGCGAGTGGGAATGCTAATGCGAAGGGAATTTTTAAGTTACAGGGCTGTTTTCGCGGCGAATGTTTCGCAGGAGTTCAGCACAAGTCAACTGTTGCAAATTATGCATTGCAAATTTGTGACGTAAAATTTTGTAGCGCATTTGCATTCGCAGGAAGTATGAACCGGGCTTTAAAGATGTGCACAACATTGGGAAGTGAGTGAGGACAAAACGCAAACATTGTGTATTTAAAAGTGACTCAAATGTTTTTTTTAACAATCACCAAACTTGGCCAAACAGCAGAAATTGATTTATGGCAAATATTAAAGGGGCTGTAACATCATGATCAAAGCAGACCTGTAGCTGTAAGGAATTATGAACGCTTAACCAGTTACAGATTGTGCGCTTGCTCTTATGATATGGAGAGAGCGGGTCTACTATGACTAACAGTGTCTGGGGCATTATGTGGATTTGATCATGATATCATAATCATCGTGTACCTACGCAATATGTATTCTGAACTGGGTGAGAGTTCATAATACAGCCAACATGCATGCATTGATTGTTTTTGTAATGAAACTGCACTTAATGTTGTTGATGTTGAAAATAAATATTTACAAATTCACACAATACATGTAAAGATGGTAGTGTGGTATTGGTAGAAAAATTCAGGCCCTCAATTTTTTACCCTGAAATGCTACAGTCAGGTAATAGTTCTTGTGAAATGAATTTTTAATATCAGGAGGCTAAATTAAATGTTCAAAAACAGTGAAAGCATATTTAGGGTTAATTTGTCAACAACAGATCTATGGAAACATCCACTGACAATTTTATAATTCAATCAATTTAGACCTAGGATTAGCCAATCAAGATCTCTAAAAAGATGACCTGATGATTGTAGACACAGTCCTACCTGAATACTTATAGTTCACTGTTGCTCAGCAAACTCAATTCAGTAGCAATCACCATTTATCACCCTGTGACAATAGCATTGGAATCCTATTGTTTGATTTGCAATGACTGAACAATAGGGGTGTGTTTGCACTAGGCAATCTGTGACACAGTCAAGGATGGCTGGTTCCAACACACACTCCAAGGATAAAATGTTTGCCTGTGGTGAAAAAATAAACCGAGTACATTTAGTTGTGAAGGTCTAAATTAAGAGAAGAATGTTGTGTCTGAAGGTTATTTTTGTGTAAAGTGTAAGATAAACAAGAAGAAAACTTTCTGAAAACCTTTTTTAAATTTGGCGTGCTTCAGTCATGATGATAAACTTGAAAGTTGATACAGAGGTACAGATTTAATCTGAGTTGACTTTGACGAAATTCAAATTTTAGGAGAATCAATCGCATCAGGCCCTTTCCAGAATACAAACTTGTACAGGGTACACGTATTATGTAGGTCACAGTGTGTAATCACAGTCATCATCATGTACATGTATGAACAGTGACACACATCAGGGCAATAAATTGAAATTTCCCAATCACAGTTGTTGACAATCCCTCACGCTTATTGCAAATGCTCATCATAACAATAATCAATAAGTACTCTCTAATCTCTCAACAAGAAAGCAAATGGCCCATTAAGAGTGGAGCTGCTCCAGGCTGGGTATCGGATTGGCATAGGGAAGAGACAGAAGTCTCTGTTCAGGATGCCGGGGAAATGTCGCCCTTTAGCGCTTGGAATATCACTTACATGCTTTTTTGTATGCGTGGTAAATGTAAAACAGGGGCTTTGCATACACTGTATTTGGAAGATGTGCTTGTAGGCCTAGACGCGGTATCCTGATGTTCGTGTGATTGAGAATGAAATGCACATAATGCCTGACACTGTTGGTGACAGTAGGCCGGCTTTTGGCTGGCCTATAGGTGTGCACAGTACGATGGCTGAATATCAGATACACGGATACGTATAAATTGCGTATGGATCTACAAAGTGAATTGGTGTATGATCTGGGCCCAATTTCATAGCGCTGCTTAGCGGCCGATTTTGTGCGTACTGTGCAATTTCTATTTCATAGCGCTGCTAACCGTAAGCACACGAACAGGCAGTCTAACCTTCCGATGCCTACTGTAGATCTGCACTGTACAATGTGCGTGAGCTATTGTGCATTATATTTTAAAATAAATAAATAAATTTAATTATTTGTTTCCCCACCTGTGTGCTGTGTAACACATTGTAAATGTAGAGGAGTGAAAATAACATAAAGTAAAATATATACAACTTAAAAAAAATGTTTGTTTTAAACTGCTGCAATGATGTAATACATTGTACTGAAGCCTTGAATGATCTACAACGCATGTTCCCAAAAATAGTGCATACGTATCATAGGGGCACAAAGGCAACATGTGTACAGTGTACAATGCCAAGTGCAATTTCATTACTAATTATTATGTGAACAGACCAGGCCTCAAAGCTTTAGCTTCAATCCGGAAAATTTACTGTACAATAACAAGGTGTCAAAAAAACACAGCGCTTTGAAGTTCAAGGCCAGTACAGTACTTCTGTTATTGCATAGAATTTATAGGCCTATATAGTGTTATAGAGAAATAAACAATAATTTTATTCTAAAATGCATTTTTAAAAAGGCATCAGATCATAATGTAAGGTCTGTCTGTAAGAAGGGGGCCATAGCTTTGCTTGCCCCAACTTGGCCTTAGTGCCTCTTCAAAAGTTTCCCATAGTCTTTATTAAGATTTACCAAGTACGTATGTAAGTGCCCGTTGCAAAATAAAAATGGCCAAGCCTTCTCATAGATGAAATTTCAGTTCATTTTGTATGTTTTGCACAATATTGCAAGTTGTTACATAAATTAATGAGGTACTTATTGACAGAAATGACAGATTAGATGGAGACTAATTCCTTATCTCTTTGTGGTTTTGATATTTCTTTCTTTTGTGCAGGTTTCTCTTTGTGGCTTGGAGTGTCTCACGTGTCTTGTTGACAGAATGGAGGAAAGATTTAAATCGCACATCGGATCAGGTAAACATTAAGAATATCCACCAAGTGCTGCTCTTGTCATTTGGTCTTTGTTTTTAACCAAATTAATGTTATTTAAAATTCCAGTCAGTTTCTCTTGTGGTTTGTTATTTGATATTTGAATATTATTTAGTTTCACCTCATACACTGATGTGCAGGGCTTGAAAATTAACTTTAGACTGCGGGTCAGTAAACAATGTGTCCTACATGTATCGTCTTCGGATGCGGAATTTAATTCGTTTAAAGTCCTAGGATTAATCCTAAGTTAGAAAGAGTTTGGTGAAATGGACGGCTGGCACAGTCATAATTTTGAGCTACATTGTACAAGCCCTTCAGTCTTGTGGATAATTTCCCCCCAAATTTGAGCTCTGATGTGTGCAAAGCAACGGGATGCCTCAGTTGAATTAAAGGCAGTGAACAATATTGGTATCTACTCAAAATAACTGTAGTGTTAGCATACAATTTACTAGGTAACAAGCAATGAAGAGCTGTTGATATTATAAATTTTGTGAGAGATGGCTTCCTCTGAAGTTGTGTAGTTTTTGAGGAAGAAGTAATTTTCCACAAATTTGATTTTGAGACCTTATAATGCAAATAGATTTTAAGTTCCCAAAATCAAGCATCTCGAAAGCACAAAACTTTGTATGACAAGGGTGTGTTTCTTCCATTATTATCTCGTAACTTCGATGACCAATTGAGTTCAAATTTTCACACGGTTGTTATTTTGTGCATATATGTTGAGATACACCAAGTGAGAATACTTTGACAAATTACCAAAGTAGTCCATGCCTTTAAAGCAGAAGCAATTACACTTCTGGATTTCTATCAGTGTGTTTTACAAATATGAAGTATTGTATCACCGGCTGGTGATGTACAATAGGCCTATTTCAGTTTTTGTCAGTGTATCATACAACACACATTTTCCTTGAGATTGTTAAATGATTTGGATTCTATTACAAATGAAAGCACTAATGAACGACAGTGATACATTGCGTGCAGGGTTTGCAGTATAGTATGGTATTGGGTTGCATGTTGCAGTTTTTTAGACAGTGTGGAGTTCACTAGTCAGCTCTCGCATACTACATGTCACACCATAGTATTTATGCAGATGTTGACAAAGCATTAGTGTATTTTTAACAAGTATTTTATTGACAAGTTAATCAGTGAGCGGATTTAAATCCTTGGTGTGAACTGAAGATTAACCCAATCAATTTGAGCCAGTTGACAAACCATTTGCATGGGTTGTGTACAGGTGTGCTTGCACAACTCTGTACGTGTTACCACGTTGTATCATTTTGCAGTGAGGCTGGCATATGTACATATTTAGTGCATCTACAGTGTATCATTAAAAACCATGAGAAATGGTCGGACAGGTAGAAGGTTCAAACATCCCATCCTAGTCACTTCAAAATGTGTCTTTTATTAAGTCATATATTTGGCTTAAAGGCAGCCTGGTATACTTTTGGTAATTATTAATTCTCACTTGGTGTGTCCCAACAGCTGCATAAAATAACAAACCTGTGAAATTGTGGGCTCAATTAATCATTGAAGTTGAAAGAAAATAAATAAGAAAGAAAGAAAAACACCCTTATTGCATTTAATTTGTGTGCTTCCAGTATGCCTGAAGCCTTTCTCAGATTCAAATACATGTACATGTATTGGGTGAAAAAATACCTCTTTCTCTGAAACTACGTTATTTCAAATGTGGTAGTTTCTAAGAACGTTTTTATAACATCAACAGATCTCCACTGCTCTTTACCAAGTACATGTAAGTTTTGATGGTAATTAATTTTTTGATTAATTATCAATACCCTTCCTTTAATATTTTCAGATTTATTTCATGTACCGTACGTACATGTACAGTGTGGATTAAGTCTTGATGAAATAATTCCATTCAGTTATTATTGTTTACTTACATGTACCACCTTTAAAAGAAGATTAGTAAAGAGGAATTATGATCAGTTAAATATTATCAAAACAAACGAGATAAAAGCACACAAGGTAGCACAGTGGATAACATTTTCTTTGACATTACACACAGGGCATGTACTTATGTACAGTCAGTATACATTTGTAGGTTAGGTTAGTGACAGGTTAGGTTAGTGTCGGCTAACTGCACACACTGAGTCATCATTAAGGCTCTCCCAAAGGAGTAATAATTGGTATTGTAAAGAAATGTGGCTTGTGAATAAATTTCTGAAATTATTACTAAATCGGGGCTCGAGTTTGACGTAAAATTCCAAAAAACCTTGGGGCTTGCAGCTCGAAATGTTCACTGGACCAGAATTTATTTTACAAGACCATGGAGCTTCACTTTTAAAGCCATTTATACACTTTCTGCACAGAAACCCCCCAAAAAGTTCACAGATTTACAAATAACTTACAGGGTTTACAGAAGGTAATGGTGAAAGACTTCTCTTGAAATATTATTCCATGAAGTGCTTTACTTTTCGAGAAATCATTAAAACAATTATCAATTCTCGTTGTCGAGAATTACAGATTTATTTTAAACACATGTCATGGCACGGATAAACGTGCGGAAACAAAGGTGGGTTTTCCCGTTATTTTCTCCTGACTCCAATGACTGATTGAGCCTAAATTTTCACAGGTTTGTTATTTTATATTAAGTTGTGATACACGAAGTGTGGGCCTTGGACATTACTGTTTACCGAAAATGTCCAATGGCTTTAAACCAGCATATTTTCTTTTATTTGAACTTAAGCACTAAGAGAAGCTTATCTCTAATGGGTTACTCAACAAAAAATTAATAACCAGACTCAAAGTCAACATTTGAATATTTTGTTACTGTTTGTTAAAGCCATTATACACTTTCCGTAAACAGTATTGTCCAAGTCCCACACTTCGTGTATCACAACTTATATATAAAACAACAAACCTGTGAAAATTTAGGCTCAATCGGTCATCGGAGTCAGGAGAAAATAACGGGAAAATCCACTCTTGTTTCCGCACGTTTCGCCGTGTCATGACATGTGTTTAAAATAAATCCGTAATTCTCGCTAACGAGAATTTATATTGTTTTACCGTTTTCTCAAAAAGTAAAGCATTTCATGGACTAATTTTTTAAGAGAAGTCTTTCACCATTACCTTCTGTAAACCCTGTAAATTATTTGTAAATCTGTGAACTTTTTTTTTTTTTTTTTACCGAAAGGGTCCAATGGCTTTAATACACAGTTGGGTGTACATATTAATATTCATTTGAAAAAAACAAGACTATTTGACTTGTCGGGTCATGAGGATTGAGCTAATGTACTTGCAAAGCCTCGGGCGTACAGTCCTGTGTAGAATTCTGTGGCTGTAAGAATTTCAAATCAGGGGCCAATGTCATAGTAGCTCCTCTTAAAAAGCAATCTATTTGATAATGTTGATTTGTTATTACTTGTTTATTCTTTATTTATTCATCAACAAATTCAGTTGGGAAATATGAAAATGTTATTTACGTAACAGCTATCATTTGAACCACAAACTAATGCAATCATGTCTATAGTTTGTTTTATTTTTTACCTGTCATTTTTGGAAAGGTGAAGTCGTGCATATTTGCTTTTTAGGTGTTCGGGCCAACTGCCCGGAACACCTCTTATTTTTGTTCGTTTTTTTTATTGATACTTCTTCTTCGTCTTCTTCTTCTTCTTCTTCTTCTTCTTCTTCTTCTTCTTCTTCTTCTTCTTCTGAATCTTCCAAACATACACTTTTACTAGATGACGTAATCATGTTGTTTTGACAGTTTTTGCAATTCGAATCATTTATTACAAATCTTGAGAACAAAGCAAGGTGTAATATTTGTTTTTTAATCCAGGCTTTTACTCCTGGAAACCGAACACCTTGAGTTTGTTCACAAACTCTCAATCTCTAGTTTTTTATGTTCAACATTAAACATATCACTACAGACAGTTGACAGGGGGTTAGTACAATTACATGTAGGCATACATGTTTAGTAATGTAGGTAAAAACCTTGTAATCCAACAATGGGGATGACCTTGAGTTAAACAGTGCTGACAAAAAACCATTGTCAATATAGAGCAATAAAACAAGCAATTAGACAAATAACTAGTCCGGAAATATTCCCAGGGATCCAATGGTACAATGTATCAAATTTTCAACACAATCTTTTCAGATTGTTGTTATTGTTACCAATCATGTTGTGATCAACCAGTGTGTGTTTTTCAGTGTCTTTAAAGTGTGAGTTTTTTACAATGTGTACAGATCATCTGCTTCACTGTACAACATACAAAAGTCTGACCAAGACCAAATAACAGAATAAATTAAGCTATCACATAACAAATCATTCGTACACGTATGGGTTAAACACCAAAATTAATTATCTTTACCCTGATGCAAATTTCCATAAATCATTGCGGTACCCGCTGCTAAAAATATGGGATTCTAACTCAACTGCCTCTAGCTACCTGGGCCAATCTCGATGGTCTAGTTGGTAAGACACTACTCTAGAATTGCAAAGGTCGTGGGTTTTGAGTATTAAATGTATGCCTGTGATTTCTTTTCGCAGAGCTTGGGAAAGTACTAACTATACAGAGCTACAATGTAATACATGTACATCGGTGCATAAATGGGTTAAATACCAAAGTTTTATACTTGAAAAATCCCGGATGCAAATTTCCATCTATCGAATACTCTGTACTGTCATTAATAACCAAATGTTATGTTATCTTCTTCCTCCTATTGCTTCAGTACTACCGGCCGTCGTGGATAGACTAGGAGATGGCAAAGACCAAGTAAGTAGTTTCACAACCAACACTGACATTAAAGGAACACGTTTGTTAAAGGAACACGTTTGTTATGAAATGCAATGCAATTGGTTAGATAGATAATTTAATCGTAGAATATAATGATCCCCACAAACATGCCTCGAACTTTCACGGTTTTCCTTTTACGTCGGGTAGAAACACGGACGGCCATTTAGATCGCGACGTAAAGGGAAAACTGCTTTTCAAAGGCCAACTTGACTGATCCAAGGCAACGTGTTCCTTTAACATTGAGGCCATTCTCCCAGACCGGCTACATGATAGTCATATACATGTGTAGTACTAGTAGTAGTCTGTGAGGATCCAGGAGTCCAGTGGGTGTATTTATAGAATAGACTCACATGGGCTGTGCATTAGTGAAGTGCATGTCTGGCCACAGACTCTCTTGGGTTTGTAGGTTG
The DNA here is from genome assembly GCF_032118995.1 of Asterias amurensis. Lineage (NCBI taxonomy): Eukaryota > Metazoa > Echinodermata > Asteroidea > Forcipulatida > Asteriidae > Asterias > Asterias amurensis. Next base: position 8,414,216 of record NC_092652.1, read on the forward strand.
CAAACTGTGGATGTCATTCTAGGGCCCAATTTCATGGAGCTGCCTAGAAGCAGACATTAATGTTAACAATTCACAAATTGCGTATGTGAAAATGGTACATGTATTTTGGTTGGTAATTTGTAACCTTACTCCTGTAATCAAAAGTCTGTTGTGTTTTCAAGCTCTCAATTGAAACTTATATCCCCTTTGTGCAGGTGTGAGGTTAAATATCAACAACATCACAGCACTAAACTGTCACTGTATTACTTTTGAGAAAAAAAATATAAAATTAAGTTTAAACAACTTTCAGAAAACAGTGCCATTAAAATGCTTAATGAGTGGCTTTTGGAAGGTCAAATCAACCACAAAGCAGTTGTGGCATTTCCACATTAGAAAAATGTGCAGCGTGTACAGGGTTTAAATTGTACTGAGCGGCGGGTATGATGAGTCACTGTGTTTATGGTTGAGTTGTCAGAACATGCTGCTACTGTAATGCACGTGGGCATCTTTCATCTTGAAGATGTCCTGCTCCTCTGTGGAACAGAGGACTGTCAGGGAAATGATTGTGATTGTAAAATTTAAAGGCACTGGATACCTTTTGGTAATTGTCAAAGACCAGTATTTTCACTTGGTGCATCCAAACATGTATGCATTAAAACAACAAATCTGTGGAAATTTTGAATCAATTGGTCATCACAATTGCAAGAGATTAATACAAGAAAATTCCAGGTTTCCTAACATGTTATTATTGGTCAGCTCGTAGCACCCATTTTAAGTGTTACATTCAAAAGCATACATGTAGCTTACCATGTACGTTATGATAATTTTACAGAATGACTTGGCAAGTTGATCTAGAACATTCTAATGTGCAGACGTGAATGTCATTCTCTGTATGCGCGGACGGTCATATGCGTGTCTCATGTGTTATTTTCCACACTTTGCACAAACACCTGGCGGATAGCCTACATGTACAGTATGTACAAGTTAAGTGCGGATAGAGTACGCTTGCCTGAACTTTAATATGCACTGTGTGGGATTACACTACAGAGACAACCTTGTAGCAAGCTTAACACAATGGAATGAGAGCGCTGCCACTTGTTTTAATGATTCCCATTTAAGAGAAATTAATTAGAAAAGATACAATAGAGTAGCAAAGGAGTTCCGTATGTACAACACATGTACATCACAAACAGTTTAAAAAGTGTGTATTTAAAGGTTGATTGATGATATTTTATCAAAAATGTACACAAATCGTAGCCGGTAGGCTAAATTGGATGCATCATTGCATTTTTACATTTTTTTTGTTTTTAAAAAACACTACATGTACAATAACGAACCTTCCAGGTAACAAACCTTACGTTATTCCGGACTAGAAATAAACACTTGACCAGAGGCCCCGGGCTGGTGGTTTTTGCAAGTAAACCCTCCACAGAAATAGTCCAGCCAGTCTTGTGTTTTTCAATAGACCTTTCCCACGAAATATGTAAATTGTACATAGCGCGTGCGCACTAACGTTTTGGTTGGCAAAATGAGGGAACTTCGTGCTGTTTTGTACACGGCTATGGGTGCGTGACGCAGACGCGATTGCGCGTCTGCTTAGTGCACAACTCTATGGTGTTTGCCAACCAACAGGGTCTGTACGCATGCGTGAATGTATTTTAGCATATTTCATGGGAAGGGTCCATTGAATGATACTTTTAAAACAGTACCTTACTTTTCAATATCTTAATAATTTGCAAACAAAATGGTGTTCAAATGTTGAGTCACAAAGTATAAAAGGCATACTGTATGGGATCAATCTTCTCTTAAAGGGACACACCGGCCGAAGTGGGCTATTTGGGCTACAAAATAGACTAAGATATGACTTCAACGGTCTTCCAGGAATGAAGAAGAACAGTCCTTAAAAAAAATCATCAAATTTAGCCGTTTTTGAGCATTTTAAGACAAAAACGCAGGTCGCGTGATTGTTCTAACCAAAAAGTGGTACAAACAAACACGTGACCTTCCGGGCTAGTTTTACTTTCAGCCGTCTAAAAGTAACTTACTTAACCAAATAAAAATCTTTTTTTTACAAAATTATTTACGAATAATTGACGAAAAAGATCATGTATTCAAATTATCGCTACAAAATGTAAATAATGGTGAAAAATCTAACGTAAGATTCACATTCAAAGAGTCTGTGTAACGGAAGCTTGTTATATGGCCGCTTTGGGTTTTTTAAATCAATTTTCGCTAAATACGTGACATTTTGATGATTCTTTTTACAGCAACCATCTATAAAAACATTATTTATGATTCTACACCCCTAAATTGCGAAAACGGTGAGCCGGTGTGTCCCTTTAATGCTTAAAACGAAGCCTATTTAAATTTAAACACTTTTCTCTATACATTTCCACAAAACCTGGTTAGATTTTGTTTTTCATACATGTACATTGTACTTAAATACATGTTACTGATTCAATCATACAGTTTTGTTTGAATCAATTCATTCTCGATATTTTACCCAGAAAGAACCCTATATATGCCTTATTTCTGGTTTTAATGAGTTGGCAAGTTTCATAATCATGCATATTTCTCACAATTTTTCCCGATTTGGGGATTTTTCTCAAAACCACCTTCAGCCTTCAAATGATATGAAATATGTAGTCCATGATGTGTATGAACCTGTAGTTTTTTCAGTTGTCGCACAGTCTGTAAACCTCCTGAATTGTAACATCTGGGACGTCCCTTGTCTACAATAAGGGAAACCCGGACCCTCAAACCTTTTTTCATGAGTTTTCACATTCATCTAATCCCACCCCTGCTTGTTATTTAAATAAATTCAGATTTCCTGTCCCTGTTTTCCATGTTTTCACTTAATCAATTGCTTTGTTTGTACACAGGTGCGAGAACAGGCTCAGGCGCTTATTCAGAAGATGATGTGTCCAGCGGCAGCCCCCCAGGTAATGTAATGATGCGCATGAGCGCGCTCTGTTGTCTCCTAATTTGCATAGGCCGACCCACATTGTCTGCACTACGTGTAGGCCCCTTAGTATATTATTATTAGTGAGTGTTGATAGTGTCATGAGACTATGGAACCGTAGTATAATCAGGTATGATCTTCCTCCTCGCGACAGTCTTTTTTCGCCCTTGGGAGAAAAAAACCCTGAAAAATGGTGATTTAAATTCCATGTAAAGTCTTTAGAAGCTTAAATAATGGACCAAAACACCCATTTGACATGTAGCACGTTGTACATTGTACAGGTGCTTTATACAGTACATGTATGTGCCAAAGATATTGCTGTTGACAATACTACTATGTATGTCATTGGGTAAAGGGATTCTCTAAAATTGTGGAAAGATGACCTTCTCTTTAATATAATAAGAGCAAGCACTATTTTTCATATTTTAGAACTTCAGTTGATTTAGAGAATAAATGCTGAACCCTACAGTAAATGACGATAGCCGTGGAATATAAATTCAGCCAACAAAAGTGCCTGGAAAAATATAAACAGATGCTCACAAAATGAAAATGAAAACAAATATTTTTGATGCACAATAACCAAACATCTCCGGCAGTAAATGGTTGTCTGGTTTGATTTGGTTCAGGTCGGAGATATTCATTGGATCTTTCTGCTGGAATGCCAAGGATTTGGTAGATGCATTTAGCTGAGACCTTTTCCTTCTCTAAGACACATTTCTGCATCCCATTCGGACTGTAAACCTCACAGTGTACTGTACATACATGTACGTACATACGTAATGTACTAACTGTTTTTGTACATGTACATGTAGTGCATGTAATACTGTCATGAATGCACTGATCATGTATGTAATGTACTGTTATTGTACAGACATGCATTCCTTGAACTTTGCTCTTGAAGGGGAGCAGCAATTTCTCCATACATGTAGATGGGGCACTTCTTGGAGGAAAATGTCCAAAATTTGTTATAGGAACCCTGCAAAGGGTTCCACTGCAAAAGCTTACATGTAAGGCACCACACAATTGCTGTTGGGATATTTTTAGGCTACATGTAATACATGTAATATCCCGTCTATCTTGTACACTCCCGTGTATCTTGTACACGTACACACGGATTACAAAGGGTAGCCCCCTTAATTATGTTGATGGTTATACCACAACATTGTTAATGTTCTGCATTTTTAGGCTTTTTATGTAAATTTTTCTTAAACTGCTCTGCTATATTGCGATGTTTTTTTTTTTTTCAGTTCACATTAACACATATTTCCAGCGTTCTTAATTTTAAGAAGATCAACTTAGCCAACAGGGAGACTTGTATCAAAAAAACACAGGGCTTGTCAAGGAACAGCAAAGAACAGCAAAAACAAGTTCTAACCAGACAAAGGCAACTAAACATTCATAGACAATGTACATGTAACGTTTTTTCCCCGGAGATAAATGAACATGTACATGTACGTGTACAAATAAATGTGGTGTTCAATGTACATTATGGTATACATTATACACGATAAACACGTGGGGGAACCCCATCTTCTCAGACATAGGCCCCCTAGTACTTGTGATTTTTGTGGGTGGTTTTGCGTTACACAACGCACACCGCCTACCTGAACACGCTAGACAGCCTATCTGAAGGACACCTACTCAGTAGGCTCTGACTATTTCCTAGACATTATGACTAGCCAGCAAATCGCGCCCAAACAAGGAACGGTCTTCAGGAAAGTGTGGACCATAGTCAATGGTGCTCATCTTTCCCCCGTCATGCCATTTGTTTTGCTTTCAACCTTGCGGTTTTTGGCCTTGTGACAATTAAGTCACAGGAGCAGAGAGGTGTGTAACAGCATTTGTTTAACAAAACGAGACGTGAATCAAAAGACAACAAGTGTTCACTAGCATAACAGTCATGACAGAGAAATATACCTAGGTGATAAAGACAACAAATGATTGACGTCTGGGAAGCATGACTGTCGTTGACACTTGTCGCTGGGTGCTAAGGTCAACAACCACAGCTCAATGGAGAACCCTGTGGCTCTCATTGTGGGCCTAGGTTTACCCACTGGGCTGTGTAGGAGTGCACTTCAACAAATCGCTACTGTGTATTCCTATACCATCCCAGCCTACGTACAAGTAGATTATAGAGTTTGACCACTTTCTCTCCTATTTTGATTTTGGTTTTCACCCTTAGACCGATGTGTGTGCGCTGTATACTCAGTACTTTACCGAGTTCTGTAGAAACAAAATTACAGGCATATTACTCAGCTGGGATTCAAACCCATGACCTTTGTAGTTCTCTGCAATTCCAGTGTCATCTTCAGCAGATGGTGTTTTTTTATTATTTTACAAATGATGGTGTTTTTGACAGATGATGCTTTGTTAAAGCAGAAAATCAAAATAAAAATTCCTTTTGAAACATCATTTTTCAAGGTTTGTTAAAAGAAATAATTCTTCAAAGAATTATTATTCTTATTATTATTGTTATGATTTTTTCTTTATTATTTTATTTGAGAGGGGGGGGGGGGCTAAAAACCAGGTCATGCAATTTTATTTATTCATGTACAATGTATATCTAAATATATATTCAATTACTGATGAATCTACTTGATGTTTTTTGTCTTGCAGTACGTCTTTGAGAGGCTGATGAAAGGTTTCTCCCATAAAGGCTGGAGAGTACGGGAGGAAATATTACTGTGTCTCATGCAGACAATTAATGTGTAAGTATTTAAGCAGGGCTAAATATTAGTACTGAAACACAGGCTCGAGGCCAGTGATTTTAGCTTCGGGTCAGGAAAACCACAACTGGACAAGCATGGTGGTCTTGCATTTAACATAGAAGGCTCCCTCATTGTGTAATATCTTTTTGAAAAAAAACAATCTATTTAATATCCTTCTGAGTATTGAAGGATACCTGATAATTGCGCAGCACCCAATTTCACTGAGTCGATTGTGGGAATTTGATGATGTTATTTAAGTCCACCTATGCATTCACTGATGAGTGGGTGTTTCTATCAAAAGATAATAAAGTCAGAATATTTTTTAAAGGGGATCAAGGGTGCTGAGCGAAAGGCTTCTTTGGTTTGCCTTGAAATTCAACTTCCACGGTAGAATCTGAAGGTTTCTTTCTTAGTGACATGGTCTTATGACGACGCCCCCCCCCCCCCCCCCCCCTAACCTGATACTGATTATACTTTTTGAATGATTTTTTTGTTATTTTAAAATATGTGTGTACATGAATGTGGTTGGAGGTTTTTCGTCAATGATGTTCACAGACACCCTTGCCCTAAATAACACACACACAAATGAACAGACGTTACAGTGTACATTTTTCAGTAAAGGTCACCGTGACAGATCAGAAGTGAGCCCTCTATTGATTGTACTCCTTGGAACAATTTCACTATACACTTTGTCTACTGCCCTCTAGTGGTGCTCCACAGTCACACACAGGAATGAATCATAATTTCGTCAGTGTGGCGTAAACACAGATATGATGTATGCCCAGCAGCTGTGATTAACTGCAGCTGAACAGTGAAATATTAACACTCTTCACTAATTTGTTATCCACCCTGGAGGCCAGATGGTGTGTCAGTGGGTTGGGTGCCCTAAAATAACAGTAGCGTAGTTGATGACTCACTGTTTGGTCTTTTCCTGGGATGCAAAATATCGCCAAGTATGTGTTTAATACAAAAAAATTGGATTTGTTTGTTTGATTAGCCTGGTTTTTGATTATATTTTGATTGAAGGGTAGGGGAGACAGATATTGAAAGCAGTTTTGCACAGTATTTGAGTGGAAACAAAAAACCCCAATCCATAAAGAAGAGAAAAATGGGAGAAAAAAAAGTAAAAGTTCTGTGCACACAGTTTGCTGAATTCGTCCCTTTAAGAATTTGGTTTTTAGTGACTAGCCAGCAGAACCAACATGCTTACCATTTTATTTGTCCAGCAGTTTTGTTTAAGTCCATTTTTCATATGTATAAATGTATGACAGAATACACAAGTATGAATATATATAATGAGTGTTAACACATTTTTAACACTTAACTAACCTGTCCCCTAACAGTTGTCTGGTAGCAAAATACCAGTTAAAAACATGAGGTCCAGTTAAAATCTATTCCAAGTCAAGAGGCCGGCTGGCTAGTTCAGTGTTGAAAGGCATCCCCATTTCATTTGAAAGATTGATTATAATTGAAAAAGCAAATGGACGAGTGCAATGACAAACTACATGTAACTGGTCCTGACGGCCAGTAACTAAAAAACACTAAGAACAAACCCTTTGAACATTTTGGCCAGCAGAACACTGGTGGTAAGGTAGAGCAGATGGATGAATTTCATTTAAAATGAATTGGGGCATGAAATCTAGAATTTTCCGGGTCATTTGGTTAGTAAGTCTGAAGATTGAACGCTATTAGGTTAAATAAGGTTCACAAAATGCTAAGCTTGACTGGAAATCTATTTTTTATGAGATAAAGGTTTGTCACCCACTGAGCTTTCTAAAATCATTAGCCCAGACTTCTACGTAGGTTGATCTTTTCTTCTGTAAAGTGCAGGACAGCATAATGTTCTTTTTAACAAATCCAACTGGAAAATTTGAGAAAAATGATGAATTCATGCAAAGATCAGATCAAACCCAGTCTTTGTTGATGTCTTTAATTTTCAGGTGTTGTTTTTTCATGTTTGATTTTAGTGTTGATCTTTATTTCTTTGTCTGTTTGGTTGCTCAAGTTTATGTGTCTCGGTTTTGTTTTTTAGGAGGACTCTTTAGGGATACTGCTTTGCAAACCTCTGAATAGATAAAGTTACATACATTCAGTTTTTTTATGAATTGTACAAAATACAATGAATGTGTAGATTAGGAGATAAGTGTTAAGCCTGCAATCTACAAAAATAAAAAATAATACAATACATTTATTTCAGAAATTGTCATTTTTGTCGGAGCAGAAAAGTTCACTGAAGTAATTTTAAATATGCACAATCTCCCTGATTGCAATGCAAATGTTTAAGAGCTTTGGCCTGGAGAAAAAGTTGTTGTGGTTGAAATACATTTAACATTTAGCACTTACACAGATTCTCCCCTTAATGTTTTGTTCTCCAGGTTTGGTGCTGGTACACTCTCACTGAATAAAATAGTGCCGTCAATTTGCAAGTTGCTGGGCGACCCCAATAGTCAGGTAAGAATTCACTCAGAATGCCTCATATATATGGGAAGCCACTAAGGTCCGATTTCACAAAGGCTTCTTAAGAGGGGCTCCACTGCCAACAGTTGAGTCAGTTTTGTAGTGCACTCATTTTCTAATAGATAGAGGCCTCTTGCATCTTGCTCAAGGACACAGTGCCATGACCGGGAGTCGAACCCACAACCTGATGATTAAACCATCAGAACTTGAATTTGATGCGCTTAACCATTGGCCTTGAAAGACCACGATCATAAAATGGTGATCATACAAGAGTGCCCTGCATTCTTTATTTGTTTGAGTTGGTTAAATTGTTCTTACTCTATATTTTTAATATTACAGGCCTGATATTACATGTATTCCTACTTTATTTTGGTTTCCAATTTTTGTTTGCCCTTTCAAAACATCTGAAACTTTGTGATAAAACAGCCTGAAAAGTCGATTATATCCTGCAGCCGATTTCACAAAACATTAGGATTAATCCTATCTCGAGTTAGGACGAGGACTTGGGATGGGTTTAATGCGTTCTACGTCTATGGATACGGAACTTAACTCATCCTACATGTAAGTCCTAGGATTAATCCTAAGTTAGGAAGAGTTTGGTGAAATCGGTGTCTGTTTCTACATGTACATGTATCTGTACATGAAGGTCAGCTTGTGTACTAAAAAATGTTCCTACTTTTTTTTTCAAGGACCAAATATGCCTGATATTATTTTTTATTTTGTTGTTATATTGAAACAGGTCCGAGACACAGCTATTAATACATTAGTGGAGATCTACAGACACGTCGGAGAGAAAGTACGGATTGACTTAGGAAAGAAGGGAATTCCCTCATCAAGGTATGATTAATTCCAACTTTGAGAATTAGATTGATTTGTCTTTCCCTTTGGTCCCGTGTTTTGTGTAACGCACTCATTTTTAAAAATTTTTTATTTCCTTTATTTACCCAGGGTGAACCAAATCAGTAAAAAATAACTGGTTTCTATTTGGGTCCTGCATAATTACATTGTTAAGAACAAACAAATTAACATTTTAAAAAGTAAACATAAATTCACATTATAAAATTACGAATCACATTATTAAAAAGGAACCCAGTGCACTAATCGAAATGAGAAGGTGTTCCTGGTTTGATTCGCTGCATATTGCACCACAGCACCTTGTTAAACCATTACATGGTGCTCTAGGAGCAGTTCTCATAATTCAAAACGTAGTCCCACATACATTGTACCTTGCAAGAAAATACTGAAAATTGAAGCGCCTTGAGTTTCACTGAGTGACAGATATGAGCACTATTGTTAATTATTATTTCTGTAAAAAGCGTGGTAAGACATCTGTTCTAGAATGGAGGGGGCTAGGAATTCCACTTGAGCATTATTCCCTGTGGAACTCGGGGAAAGTATACAGTGCTTAACATATGATTTGGGTTGAACAAAGAAAAGTTAACCAGAGCGGGATGAGAAACAATGACCTGTAGACTAACATGCCAACGATGTAATATCTGTACTATGTGTACATGTATCCAGACCTGCAGTGTGTTGGCAGTCTCCCTATTTTGTCCTGATTTTTCACAAAATTGGTAGACTGCCAACTTGGTAGAGCGCCAGCCAGCACATTATATTGTAGGTCATTGGTTCAAACCCTATGTTGCTCAACTTGTAAGTGTTCAACCCCGAATAATTAAACATTTTCCCCAGTCAGTTTTCCTTGTGGTTTATTATTCACATTCTCTATTGAAAACACACACACACACACACCAATCAAAGTGTTAGCAGTTAAGAAAATAACAATGCCTGTGAGGATTTTCCCGATGCCCATATTTTTTCTTAGAACTCCTTAAAGTTTCTTGAAAGAACATTTAATCCAATGAAGAGTCTTTTTTTTTTCTTGTATTGTTCATTTGTTTACATTAATTTGTCATTAATTTGTTACATTGTTCTTTCCTTTTGTAGATTATCTATTATTTATGCCAAGTTTGACGATGTTCATCGGGCGGGTCAAATGCTGGTTGTAACGCCAGAGGGTGAGTAGAACCTCTTGTATTCAAACATAATTCCCTTCCACATCATTACCTGTTAGGTTGTCTCTGACAGAGAATTCGGAGAAGGGGTTCGCCCCTGTGTTCCTGGTGTGGCTGCTGTATGCGCCTTAGCACCTTGTAAACCCTTATGAAGTGCTAAATAATTGGGTCTCAGGAATTCATCACTGCAATAACCTGTCTTTCTGAAAATTTGTATATAATACTCAGCGCCTTGAGTACCTTGTTGGTAGATATGTGCGCTATATAAGACTTCCATATTATTATTATTGAGTACCTGTGTTGTAGGTGACTCTTGATGAAAATAGGGCATTTGGTGCTCAATGTGTTGCCCCTCTCCCCCTCCCCTTCTCCATTGTGTTTTCATTTTGTTCTGTTAATCTGAGGAATTTGTTAGAGGATGGTGGGGGTGAGAGGGTACAGGTGTTGCAGTAGGGAAGAGTGTAGGAACTTTTTTTTTTTTTTTGGGGGGGGGGGGGACTCTTCCGCTGTAAAAAAAAAGGGGGGGGGCTCAGTCATTTAGGAGGTTATTATATTAAAAAGGGCATTGGTACTTGGTACTCGGAGTTTTAAAAGTCTGATTCTTCAAGTTATTTTTAAACGAGACAGTTTGATGTGATTCTGAATCTACAGAATAAGCGCCCCGCAGGTTTAGGGAACTGTTTAAGAAACGCTTGAGTGTACAGAGTAGTCTTTGCTGGAGGCGTCAAGTTTAAAAACTTGCGCTAAGACACCCTGTAAAGGCACATGATATTGTGAACAAAATAAGCATAATTTTATGTTGAACATAATTTTCTGTTAAGCAGCGCTCTGACATTGGGGTCCTGTACAGTGCCTTCAAAATAATTACTTATAGGTCCTTCAAAGGTTTAATGCATAATGTACATCTGTATGTTTGCGTGTAGGCCTATTTACAAATTAAGTTACGAAATTACTCATTTCCTTTTGGAGTTGACAAAAGTAAATTTCTGTTCACTCAAGTTTGATCTGCAGGTCGTTTATCTGTGCATCATGCATTGTGCATGTTAGTACATGTATACATGTACACTGTACATTAAAGGGAATGTTTGTTTGATATTGAGCGTTAACTTTTATCACATTAGTTACTGTTCAGTGTCATGACTTGAATTTAGAGACTTTTTTTACTGTTTGCCTGGTGAAAACAGTAACTTGTGTGTTTAAGACTGTAAGGTTGTGAGTGGATTTCATAAAATTGCTTTTTTTCATATTTTGGAGCTCCTGGTCATGGAGGTTATTGATCAAGAGTGGTCTTGAAAGTTATTGTTGGCAAAAAAAAAAAAAAAAAAACATTCATTTTCCAAGACAAACAATCATTTGTTTATTTTGATTAAATTTTTCAAACATAATTATGCATTTTTTTTATTAATAGGAGTATGACAAATGACAATTCAATTAAAGACCTTGTACGTAGCACTAACGGAAATTGTTGATTTGTCCAGATTGTTTTTTCCAGATTATTATTTGTTTAAATTCCTCTCAAAGTGATGTGTGTATTCACAATTAAATCAATTTAATCATCAAATTAATCATCAAAACTGTTGCAAGATTGAATACACATTGAAAGTTCTGTACTAATGAAGAAGTCAGCTTTATTTTGTTTTTTTACAAACTAGTGATAAGTCTCCGATACAGCAATTTGAAAATAAATCAACGCCAACCGCTATTTTCTTAAAACAGAGAGTTTTGGCTTTACACATGGTACATGTAGTGCACCATAAGTTTGTGGTGTGACTAAGGATGTGTCCCATGCCTTTGTACACAAGGTTGTGTACCATGCCTTTGTACACAAGGTTGTGTACCATGCCTTTGTACACAAGGTTTTAGCCAGAAAGTTGACATTTTTAAACTTGCTGGAAATTTGAAAAACTAAAACTGTGTGTCCAAAGTGTTCACTTAAAATACGTACATGTACTATGTAAATAACAGATAAAACAGTGTGTCCAAGAGATACCAATATACCTCTGGCTAACACTTTGATTACAAGTACATGTACATTACCTATGCATTTAAAGGCACTGAACACGTTTGGTAATTGTCTAAGACCAGTGTTCTCACTTGGTGTATCCCATCATATAAGCATAAAATAACAAGCCTGTGAAAATTTGGGCTCAATTGGTCATCGTTGCGAGAAAATAATGAAAGAAAAAAACACCCTTGTTGGATGAATTTCGTGCTTTCAGATAGGAATAAAACACTTCTAGCTAGAAGTCTTTTAATATTTTAGTGAGAAATTACCTCTTTCACAAAAACTACGTTTATACTTCAGAGGGAGTCGTTTCCCACAATATACTTATCAACAGCTCTCCAATGCTCATTACCAAGTCAGTTTTTAAGTTATACAGTGTAATTGTTTTTAGTAATTACCAAACATGTACTTTCCCTTAAATGTGTGTTCTTTGCATTTAAATAATTAATATGAGATTTGTATGGGATACATACCTGTGATAAATACAATAATGGTGAGCTGAATGGGTTCTGTTGCCCAATCAAAAGTCTCTTCTTCCACTGTTTCTCAGCCATCATAGAGTGTGCCTCTCCTTACAAAACTCCTTTGTTTCAAGGCTACGGCCAAGATCATCTCTGCAAGCAACAACAACATGGTGGCCAAATACGGTTGATATTGTCTTTGTCAGAACAGTGTCTGACTGTGCTACACTATCTTTCAACTTTTTTCTTCTTCTCTCTTTCCCCTTTGACTTTCCTCCGGAAGTATTAGTCAGACTCGTGGAGGCCATGTAGGGGCAGGGAGAACTGTCTTAACCTCCCCCTTCCCTCTCCCCCAGGGGGGCCTTCAACCAGGGTAACTTAATAAGAGCAATTCCAGGGGCTGTATTATAACATGGGCACATACCTTGTGTCATTAAGCCAGGTCATGTGGTCCTCACCCACCAAGTGACAAAAATATGCCAACTGCATTTTTGGCCGGCTGAGTATGGAATTGAGGAGTATATGTTTTTCGGTGGCTCTGCTGGTGTTTGCTCTGTAGTCACGTGATGAGCGCAGAGTCCGATGAAAGTGTGCCACTGCAGTGAGAACATCCATGTGATTGTAATCACTCTTGATTTCTTCCAGTTGTCATTTATATGTGTTTTGATTTCAGTTACATTTTTATTCTGCTGGAACATTTTATTTTTACACTGTGCCGTTTTTTTGCGTCGTTTGATGGCACCACATTTCCTAGCGATGTTGCAGTGATGTCATTACCTACTTCCTGTCGTGTTAACGTGTTTGTTCCTCACTGTGCCAGGCTTAGCATCGCCGAATTCCAACAGGAAGTCAGTCAGCCTATACTTGTGAAGGTTTTTCGTCCCAAATAGATTGATCAGAACCCATAACGAAGTCTCGTCCACGTCGCACCTGTACCAAGGGAGGGCTGATCAACAAACCCTGTCTTAAACACATCTTAGTTTTAACGCCACCGGAGGGTTGCCTACCACATCCCGGATTCATCTTCCCCTCCCTGCCTGTCATCATCGCATCTTAACGATTTAACCGATTGTCAGTCACCGCTATTGATTTCACCGGTGTTTTATTCTCATCTTGGGTTGGCCGATTGATCAGCTTCCGTGGGAAGTTTCCCCAGAGAGTGTTCCACACCAGGAAAGAAGGACAAGCCGCCGGGTGGTAAGCCGTGGATGAGTGGTGCCTTAGCCAGACACCATTAACTTCACTGCCTCATTTGTATCTTTAATTAACCTGTTTTCTTTGGTTGGAATGACTGCTCATTCTTCAAGGTTGCAATGAATACCAGAGACTACGGGGCCATCCGTACAGTGTGAGATTTCCTCCTGTGTGGGGATACGCTCTGTTAGCGTTTTTAATTCCATCCCCCGTATTATGAGTTGCTGAGGTTTACTCATCATCAAACTCAAATGTGACATTCAGTTTTGCTTGTGGATACATGTACATTCTCCGTATTGAAGTCAATTAAAGTACATGTATAGTACCATCTGGTTCATTGGAGTACATACACAACGATCACAGCAAGCAGTGTTGAAAACTGGTCTCATCGCAGCAAACGTTTATCTGAGATTCTGAATTTCCTCCGTGGTGTAATGGGGGACAAGAAGGAAAAGAAGGCTGGACCATCTAAGAGGGAAATCTTCCGACCTTTTGACAAGGACATCTCTCTGATTGTGAAGTGTTTACTGAAGGGGAATCCCCTACCTAAGAAACGAGAGACGACTGGACAGAGTGATCGGGATAGCATTGACTCCGGGGTTGGAAGTATACCGGATGAAGAGGTGTGTACGCCGGGTATGTACAATGAGTGTCATCATGTAGGATTTAGTCATTTTATTCCTAGTACTTTGTTTGAATATAATGTACATATTTTGTTTTATTTAATCTTTTCTACTTATATATTTGTTTATTTATTTAGTTATTTATTCTGTTGGTTGTTTAGTTATTTTATTTAGTTAGTTATTTCATTTATTTTTTATTTATTTAGTTATTTTTGAAGGAAAAAAAGGAGGACAGGGCAGATACAAGGAATTTCAAAAAAATCTCAATGTATAAGGCATGGATGTTTGTTGTATGCATATTTTACAAACACATATCACATTACTAACATACATTCATAATTGTGTGTACTACATGTAGGTCATGGTTCACTGACAAGAACATGTACTTGTATTTGTAGGTCGGCCCTTTTACTTGATAGAATGTTTCTACTTTTTTTTCTAAGGGCCAAATATTTTTTGCCAACCAGAAACGGAATGAAATCATGAAAAAGAAATGAAGTAACTATCAGGGCTGGATAGCTTTTGGACACAGTGGGTTGTGTTAAATTTTGGAATGCCCAGTGCATTTGCACTTGGAGTGGATACTATTTAGCTGGTTCCAAGATCGTTGTCCGATATTCACAGGGAGTCCAGAAATGAAATTAGAGCAATCTCAGTGGATCGAGCACAAAATAGAATGCCAGTAGATATCGGCAGCACAAAAATAAACATGCCCAAATTAGGAGACGTGTTGAACTCTGTCTCGAAATAACCAACAGCACTTTCTTTGTTGCCCTGTTCATTTGCTGTGGTGCCCTTTGCACTGTTCCTCCTTATAGAAGTGCCCCCTTACCAGCGGAAAAATTCCTGTGCCCCTTCAAGAGGGCAGTTCAAGGATTTTAGTTACGTGTACATGGTGTATCAGAAAAAAACATTTTCAAAAGCACACAATATGCATACACATGAGCTTCATGCTCTATTTCATAATGTCATTATTATTTCTACCAATGTGTGATTTCTCAGGATTTGTCCAGATTTCAGGCTTTCAAATTTTCCTCGTGGCCTGCGCTCCAGTGTAACATGTACGGCATACTGATCGAAACGTCGAGTTGAAACCAATGGTTCTTTTCAGAACCACCCTAACTCATTAGAGATAGACATTACATGGTGTTACCGCAAACCTTTCTATACATGTACCTCAATGTTAATACATACTGTTGAGAATATTTTAAACAAGCAATTTGGACGCTGTACATCTGTACCATGCACTGGCCTTGAACTTCTCCCTTGAAGTGGCACAGAAATATTCCTCTGGTAAGGGGCACTCAATGAGGAAAATGTAAACTGTATTGGAACTTTGCAATGGGCTCCGCAGCAAGAGCATAGGACACCACGGCATTGCTCTGGGTGCCGTGGGGCAATGGGCACCGCAGCAAGAGCAAAGGGCACCTCTGGGTGCCGTGGGGCAATGGGCACCGCAGCAAGAGCAAAGGGCACCACGGCATTGCTCTGGGTGCCGCAGGGGCAATGGGCACCGCAGCAAGAGCAAAGGGCACCATGGCATTGCTCTGGGTGCCGTGGGGCAATGGGCACTGCAGCAAGAGCAAAGGGCACCACGGCATTGCTCTGGGTGCCGTGGGTTACTTTGAGGCTCGTACCTGAATATGCAATTTTCAACATTCTGGCTAAAACCATGCCAGTGAGATTAAATAAATAAAAAAGATTCACCCTCAAAAATGTTTCAATCAATTTTACTGACCTCCCAATACATGTAGCAATCCTTTCTGCTTCAAAGAAGAAGAACCAGACTGAAGTGAATCATCATACATTACTAATTGCCAAATTAATAACTTCTGCCTTTGCTCCGAAATGACATTCGCTTTTAATTAGTCTCAATGATTACTGGAGAGCGACCAGGTGAGGGCCATGACATCAGACCACAGTCATGTTGATTAGAATACCATGGAATATCCATGCATGTCATATTATTTTGAAAACAATTTTGGTTATTTTTAGACGGTGATGATGTTATCACCTTTGTCGAACATCACTGCAGAGCTGTGAACCTTCTAAATTTCTCTCTGATTGGTGGACAACAATCTCCCTGACAGGAACCATACTGTACTTTTTCCCTTAGCCTCGGTTTGGAACATTAATATTGAAGCACTCGGCCAACATTGGTGATCATCAAAGACAATTATCTAATGTACACTTTGTGCATGACCCAAAGTACAGGTTAAATAATTTAAAAAATGTGAAAGTTTGAGACCAATATCTGCACTCGCACTGTGTGTTACCAGACATATGAAACAACAAACCTGTGAGAGTTGAAGTCCACATTGTTTCCAAACCCATAGTTTTGTACTCGAAAATGTTTTAACAAATTGAGGTATTCTGGGTCAATAATTTGAAGGAACCCTTCCCAGATGCGCTCAAGCCACTTTTCTGGATTAAGGGCCTGGGATTTCATCTTTGAGAGAGTAAGGCCAATTTCACTTCCATTGGAAAGTCTTAAAGTCTGTTGAAGGCACACCAAGGCCAAGACCAGTCAACAGAGGCCATCAATCTGTTTAATTCCAGGCCTGGGATTTTCCCCATTCATCAAATCTCATCTGTGTCTGTGAGTGCTTGTACTTAATGCATGTTGCTGGAGGCACAGATGTACATTGTGTGGTAGTAGACTCCACTCTTCACAGGCTGTGTCATAAACTTACTTGGGTATGATCTTCGGCTACATGTATGGCAACTAACAATTGTATGGCTTCTAACAATTGTACATGTATGGCTTCTGACTGGCACACCTGGACAAAGATACTAACAAAATACGGAGACTGCCAACATAGGGCTTAGGCTCAATTTAGACCGATCCATTAAGGTCCGCCCCATTGCGTATTGACCAATAACAACGCAACGAAGGTCCGACACTAAGGTATCTTTGCGCGCGTGGCAGAAATGTGCAGAGAGGCATTGGAGAGCCCCACGTGTTCTTGCTCACACGTGCGTCGTAGGCGGAGCCTACTGGATCGGTCTATTGGTAGAGCACAGCACGTTGAACTGGAGGTCGTTGGTTCAAATCCTGCTCTCGTAAATTTTGTGTTGTTTAACCCCAAATCGTTTTAATAATGGGTTGAGGAATTGTCTTACATTATTTTAAGTTCAGTTTTAGTTCATAATTATTAAAGTACATTACATTACATTACTATAATGTTAACCTTTCTTAATGACTGTTTCTATCTTCTTAGTTTTCATATGTCCCATCATAATTCTCATCTCGAATAAATTCTGCAGTTAGAACTTTCCACTCACTTGGAAATCCATCAGCGTTCAAATACAGTGGCACACAAGTACAACAGCAATCAATAAATGCATACAACACCAACATGTACATCTACATGTCGGTGTACTACGCCACAAATGATTTTCTCTCTCATCGCCGTCCAGTTATTAAATATCTCCCAATCCTACACACAAATCCTTAATTGAAAAGACTCAACCCCAGGGCCATACCATTCACCCAAATCCATAAGCCAATCAGAGTTTACCTGACTAGGCACAACAAAACGCTCCGCGTCTCCGAACGCCTGTGGCGCTTTCTTCACCAATCAACTCACTCGGTTGGAATAAACAAACGCTCCTTCGTTTCACCTTCCACCAAGGATCACAGAGGAGACGTTATTTTTGTTCTTTCTATTTTCGGGGGGTGGTTGTGTTTTTACGTTGGAGGCGTTATTTTCATTTGGAAGTTGGAGGGATGATTTAGTCGGTGAGGTTTGAGCAAGCGTCTTTTGTGGAGAGGATCTGATAGGATTGGAGGATGCCTTACCGGGCTAGTAAGATACCGCGTTTAAAACACTGTAAGTAATGGTAATATTAATATCAATAATTATACTTAATTCTTATTTAGCGCTTTATCCCACCTCCATAGGCATATCAAAACGCTCAGTGTATTTTTCCTGCATGGAATGCAGAGCTACATTTTTATGTATTATTATTATTATTGTTATTATTATTATTTTTTTTTTTTTTTTTTTTTTTTTTTTTTTTTTTTAATGCAAGTCGCCAGACACACAAGGCCTGAAGGCCACTTTAAGGTGTGGGCTACAATAATTTTTGTCCAGAGGCCGTTGCCACCTACTCCTAGGGCTGAAACAGGGTTACCCCTTTTACAGTCCATACGGATGTAGGCTTGGGTATCATCAGCCCGAAGCCTGGCCGGTAGAGCAGAAAGCACTACCTCCCCAATTTTATGTAGCAAGTGTCATGACCGGGATTTGAACCCACACTCTGCTGATCAACCAGCAGAGCTTGAATCCGGTGCTCTTAACCGCTCGGCCATGACACGCCACAAAATGAAAATACATGTAGTACCATGTAATATACATGTACATGTTGCTGTGGTGTAATGCTTCCGATCAAGTCTTTTCCCTTCTTTTACATCATACACGGCTTTACGTCATATTGGAAGATTGTACCAATATTGGTCAGGTGTATTGCTTTAAATAAGTGTCACGACCAGGACTCGAACCCACACCCTGCTGATCAGATACACCAGATCTTGAGTTCGGTGTTCATATCCAGTCGACCCTGACACATCACAAATGTAATGTGAGTGTACATTACATTCATTTTAATAGTTAGAGGAACAAGTAACATTAATTGTTTTTGTACAAATTCTTGTAACACTAAAAGGAACATTACAGAATTGGGTTTGCTAGCAAAAAAGTTGCTGGTAGTGTAAGCACATTATGTAATCCACCATTACATAAACTGACAAACCTGTAGAAGTTTGAGATCGATTGGCCATCTGGGTCATGAGAGTTTAGTCAAATTTTACATTGCATCGCTGCCAAAATAAAAATGAATAAAACGCTCACTGAGCGATAAACCCCAAATGAGAAATTAGATTATTTATTTCTCATCAAATATGACGTTTCAGACAGAAATATTTCAAGGGATGTTTTCTAACTGTCATCATCATTAGACCGTGTAAGTTTTATGTAAATCTGTGATCTTCACGGTTTTTCCTCACCAATTCTGCAACGTTCCTTTAAACAAAATTTCTCAAAATGCTTTATACCAATTGGAAGTTGCTGTATAGGCTTCTAACCAATTTTTTGTATTGCCATTTAGTAGAGTGATTTCCAAACTAATGTGTACATCCTTTAATTAAAGAAATAAATCTAATGATAGCAACATTACGCAGGGGTCGGTGGGGTGTAGTGGGTATTGTCAAGTGGCCCATTTAGCATTCAGGCTGGCAATTTACAATCCTACAAGGTGATGGTACAATGTACATGTACAAAGTACATACCGATACTCACCGTACAGAGTGCATCTTAACCTGCATTATAAATCCACTGAAAGCATCAGGAAGATCAGACGACCATTGGATGAACTCAAAAACCACTCAGTTCATCATCTGGGATTCATAACGCAGTGTTTGGGTCCCCGGCACATCGGCCGACTTCAAGAGGTAGCGCCATGTGCCGAGCCAGGCAGACAGAAAAAACGTGAAAGCAATTAAGTGCTGCTATCTGAAATATGACATTATCATTTCTCAATTCAATTGTTATTAGGGTTGTTGGGGGGGGGGGGGGGGGGTGAGGAGGTTGCCCATGGCGGTCATTCTAAGCCAGGACAATCTGATTTAGTCATTTTCAGGGCTTAGTAGTTGGTTAAGGTTTTGGTTGGCGGCATTTGACCTATATTGGCATGATGCATTTAAGTCTTGCTTTTTTGTATACAATTCACTTACATGTACAGTACATGTATGATGTGTAATGTATAGGGACATTCACCATGATTAAGAATCATGTACATTTAAATATATACTCTGATTCTATGGATCCCATAATACGTGTATCTCAATGGAGAGGTGAGGTGTTACAACTACAGTGCCCAGGGGTCAATTTTACTAACAGCTGAAACTTGTCTTACGACGTAAAATGCCAACTGTGTTTGATATTCTTATAAAGAGCAATTTTTGTCAACATTCAAAAAAGTTTGTTTGATGTCACATTTTAGATAATGTGGTCTGTACGGTTTTGAGCTCATTCCTGAGTTTTAAAGGCAGTGGACACTATTGGTAATTGTCAAAGACTAGCCTTCACAGTTGGTGTATCTCAACATATGAATAAAATAACAAACCTGTAGAAAATTTGAGCTCAATCGGTCATCGAACTTGCGAGATAATAATGAAAGAAAAAACACCCTTGTCACACGAAGTTGTGTGCGTTTAGATTCGAGACCTCAAGTTCTAAATCTGAGGTCTTGAAATCAAATTCATGGAAAATTACTTCTTTCTCGAAAACTATGGCACTTCAGAGGGAGCCGTTTCTCACAATGTTTTATACTACCAACCTCTCCCCATTACCTGTTACCAAGTAAGGTTTTATGCTAATAAATATTTTGAGTAATTACCAATAGTGTCCACTGCCTTTAAGTCTTGCTTTTTGTATACAATGCACTTACATGTACATGTACAGTACAATGAATCTACATACATGTACATGTACACTGTATGATGTTTAATGTACAAGGACATTCACCATGTTTAAGAATCATGTACATGTAATAATTTTAAGCATGTACTCTTATTTTTTGGATCCCAAACATGTATTTCAATGGAGAGGTGAGGTGTTACAACTACAGTGCCCAGGGGTCAATTTTACAAACAGCTGAAACTAGTCTTACGATGTAAAATGCCAACTGTGTTTGATATTCTTATTAAGAGCAATTTTTGTCAACATTTAAAAAAGTTTGTTCGATGTCACATTAAGCTTGGGCGATATCGATTTATTTTAATCACGATATATCGCCGACAATATATCGCGATATTCGATATAATCGCAATTAATTAAATTTGACATCATCAGTCTTCAAACTCCCAGTGAAAGTTGTAGAAGAGACAGTCATAGCATAAGAGAGGTGTTCTAATGACCTATTTTTCTGGTTTTACTCCAAACCTATGGGGTGCAAGATGTCTCAGCTAGGAAATACATCGCGATATTGCGATACTTTATCGATATCGCAATATATCGCGATATATCGTGATATATCGCTATTATCGATTCTTCGATTAAAACCAAATCGATCCGATATCGAAATCGTTTCCAAATTAGTATCGTGATATTCGATAATATCGTGGTATCGCCCAAGCTTATGTCACATTTTAGATTTTATGTGGTCTGTACGATTTTGAGTTCATTCCTGAGTTTTAATGAGATATCGGTGAAAATCTGGAGCAAAATGTCCCTGTGGGAAGAATAATTCTTATATATAGGATTAGGAATACACAATCTGAGAAACATCACTGAACTGAAAGTAAGTAACACTTCTCAGACTCAAATTTTGGGGCATAAAAACTCTTCAACAAATACATGTACCGTCTCTTTAAACATTGAAAAACAGTTAAAACAATGGAAGGAAAACACCAATCAATGGATGGGTAAAACATTGTCTTTTACACTCCAGACAATCATTTTCTCACAAAACAAGTTTGTGGGGTGTAATTGCTAACAGGTGCGTACACCCTAATTCTGAATGTTCATCCTGGGTGATGTTGTTGACGGTGGGTTTTTAAAGCTGGGCAAACTAATTTGGTTGCAGAGGAGGGGGAGATCGTAATTCAAAGATGATGACTCAGGGCCTGCGGAGGATAACAAGGTTTTCCTGTTATTGAATACGTAGTAGTTAGCAGAGAGACTTTGTGTTTTTATGTCTTCCTTTTTTTTTGCGTTGTACGTGTGGGTCTGTCTGCGCAGCGTGTAAAAATGCGCCATTATTAGATACTTCTACTGTATGAACCAACGAGTTGTCTTCAGGATTGTTGGTTTGAGTTTGTCTCGTCTTGTCTTGGGAAGTTGTTGAAGTTGCCGATATGAAACGATTTGCGTTCTTGCGTAATTCCTTTGGGAAGCAATCTGGTGAGAAGAAATCTGGTGAGAAGAATTCTGGTGAGAAGAAATCTGGTGAGAAGAATTCTGTTGAGAAGAATTCTGCTGAGAAGAATTCTGTTGAGAAGAATTCTGGTGAGAAGAAATCTGGTAAGAAGAATTTTGGTGAGAAGAATTCTGGTTAAGGAGGTTTTTTTTTAAATCTTTGAATTGTGCTTTGTAGTCTGTATTGAATGTTTAATTGTGTGCACAGAGGGAAACAAATTTCACTTTTGTAAACACTGATGAACTAAATAGAATTGTATTGAATTGTAAAACGTGATACAATGTATGTACATGTACATGAAGTACATGTACATGAACATGTAAGTTCCTACTGTGTACATGGGGTACATTGTACATTGTACATTGTACTTTTTCTGATGTGAAGGTGAAGTTCAACACCTTGTAGATTAAAACTAAGGCCGTGTCCGAATTGGCGACTTTGGCTACAGCTACGGCTAGATCAGCGCGTCTGTCAGTGTTGAAGAATGGCAGACGCGCGCGCCCTAGCCGTAGCTATAGCCTAAGTCGCCAATTCGGACACGGCCTTACAGTGTATTCCCTGAATCTCCCGGCAGCCATCTTGGTCTTGTATCCTTTATCACACAATGTACAGTATATAATGCCAATAATCAAGTACCTGTAATTAAGGAACCAGTCTTTTTCCCTTCCAGCAATTTATTTTTGTACATGTGCAACATGTACATGTATACGTAAGTATTCTTTCCTTGCTCATATGATTGCCGTACAATCAAGAAAAGTATGAATTATTCACATCGATTTTTCTTTCTTTTTGCTTTTTTACAGCTCAAAAGCCATCTTCTGGAGGAGATGAACCCGATAGTAAAACTGTAAGTACATGTATGGTTATTGGCTATCATTGAACCTTATAGCAGACGATAACACAAAATAAACTGTTTCTGAACTTGCCCGGATTTATGCCCATGAATAACACTCCAAATAATCAGTAGTTGCTATGTAGAGCTTGGCCACTGTCATAGAGCTGCAAGATGAACACATTTTACTGCGCAAAGAGCACAATTTTTTTAACCAGCCTTGGCCAAATCTAATCAAATCTGTAAGCATAACGAGTTGCTAAGCACGGACAAATATTGCTCATTAGAAACGGGTTCCCAACCAAAAGACCATAAAGTTTACACTGTTGCGACATGTGACTCATATGCTTTTTTTTGCAAAGCAAAGACGTCTGCTTAGTAGTGTTTTCTGCTTAGCAGCTTTATGGAATTTGGTCCTGAGCACTCACTTGGTGTTTGTAAGTGACTGGTTTCCGCTACTTCTAGACTTAGGGGCTCAATTTCTTGGCAAGATTATCTACCCCTGGAGCTCTATGAGTTTGTGCCAAAATATGAAGCATGTAAATTATTAGAACTTAACACATCAATAACACACATTTGCATCTTTAATACTACAGATTAATACTACAGATTGGACAGATTTCTTAATGGTCCTCGGGTGTAACTAGCATTTGGCCAGCAGACCACTGTTAAGGGCAGCCCTGGGATTATTCATAGGTTAAGGAGGACATGGCTTCTGTTGCCCTGGTGCCCCTTTATTAAAACTTTATGATAGACTTTTCCATTTTTTACAATGTTAGTGCCCTTTGCAAAATGAAAATGCCATTGCCCTCTCAAAGATGAAATTCTGGGCCTGCAAGGCAGAACGCTGCTTCATGTAGGCCTTCTTTAAAAACTAAATTGACAAAGTTTCTATGGATTGAGGCAAACACGTTTTCTATTCAAATGGAATGCGGTGGACACATGGTGCGTGCACGGAGTGTGTGTGTGTGTGTGTGTTTAAAGACACTGGAAACTATTGGTAATAACTGTCAAAGACCAGTCTTTTTACTTGGTGTATCTCAACATAAGCATAAAATAACAAACCGATGAAAACTGGTCTCAATTGGTCGTCATAGTTGAGAGTTAACAATGAAAGAAAAAGCAGTCCTGTCACATAAAGTTGTGTGCTTTGCTTGATTTCGAGACCTCAAAATCTAATTCTGAAGTCTCAAAATCAAGTATATGAATAATTACTGCTTCCTAAAAAAGTGCGGCACTTCAGAGGCAGCAGTTTCTCAGAATGTTTTATACTATCAACAGCTCCCCATGACTCATTATCAAGTAAGGTTTTTATGCTCATAATTATTTTGAGTAATTTACCAATAGTGTCCACTGCCTTTAACTGATATGATAACTGTCATCTAACAATATCATTGACGTCCTTCCCAGTCCTTCTGGAACAGCAAAATGAAAAGTGCTGTCACTAAAGCCTCTGCTGTTACTAGCTTTGCTGAGGTGAGCATTTAACACTAACACCAATTTTCAGGGGGTGCCAGCCCCCGATTCATGCATGGATCATTTATATAGTTGGGGAATACCATATATCTGCATCTGTAAGCAAGTCTTCTATGAAAATTAGACGCCTTTGATATAATTAGTGCTACATGTACATGTGGTAAGAGTACAGGGTTGTCCAAATATGTTAAAATTAACAAAGGTGTGATAAAGTATTGATCAATTTGATGCTAAATTTTAGACTGAAATCTTACTTATAAAAAGAAGTTTTCACTAGAACCAATTTGTTTCTATTAAATATTTCCCTCTGAAATGAAGTCATATTGGAGAAAACTGTATCTAAAAAACCTGTTTTTCAAAAACGCAATCAGCTGATGCTGAAAATACAAAGGAAAAATAGTGTCTACAAATATTTCTACCAACTCTGTATAATACATGTACATACTTTTAGTGTACCTTTGCATGGAGAGAACTTCTAAAAGGTAGTCATCCATAAATGTACAATGTAGTATGCATGTGAAAAGGAAGCAAACATTTGATAAATGTTGATTTGTTTGGAGATGCAGATAAGAATTCCCTAAAATCAGAGTCTTGCCATCAGTTGCCACATCATGAAACCATCTCACCATCTCATTCCCCCGTCCACATTAATGTATAACCTGTTTCATTCGCCCTCATGTCATTCCCTGACAACATGATACAGAGTTTTATTTTATTTTTACAAGTTGACCTCAACTGTTTGATTGAATCAGCTGAGAGAAGTCGGACCTTTAGAATAAAATTTGCCTTAGCATTCTTGTGTAGCATGGAGTTCAAAACATTTTGTTTTTTTAACTTTGCACGTTTCACAAGATAGACTGGTTACCTCATCAAGCACAGTTATTGAGTATTTCAAATATTTGTCCCTTTTGCAGTACGATGGTAGCTATGCTCATAGACCTTTTCGCAAATACTTGGGCGTAAAGCTTGTAATTAGGTGCATTGTGGTCTAGCTGGTGATCAAATTTGATCCATATCTATCCCACAATGCACCTCATTCAACAGTCTGCGCTTGCGCAATGGTATTTGCGAAAAAGTCTATGTACATGTACTGCTTTTTCATTGCCTTGAAAATATATCTGAATTTACATGGTGGATTTTAGCACAGTCTTACAGTTCTGATAGTGCTTTTCAGAAACACATTACTTGTTTGACTTTGAAATTAATAACAATTTTTTGCACCCTTACTGCAATATCTTGAGATTCTGTCATTTGTGAGGTTGTACTACATGTACATGTAAAACATTGAAAACTAACCACTCACTAAATTACAAACATACTTTAACCAATTTAATGTTGGGGGGGTTTGAACAAAGAGCCTGATTTGAACCTGTGACCTTCGGACTAACGTGTTCTACCAACTGACCTATCTAGCCCTATTGTTAGAACTAATTGTTATACCATTTTAATTTTGCACATTGCATGGAATCAGCACTTTGCACTCGATTGTTACTCCCCACATGGAAACTTTTGCTTTATTCATATACATGTATTTCCTGCAAAATGATGTAGACATAAAAGTTTAACAAGCTCAAGTGTCCATGAACCCATCACATCATCACATAATTTTTTTTAATTGACCCCTAACATTATAGGCACTTATTAATAACTTTTCTTTTCACAGATTGGTTCAGTGTTTATTTGTTCTCGAGTCATTTGTGTGCTTGTTTTCTTTATTTTGAATTGATGACTTGTTTTGTCAGTATCATTTATTTGTGCACAGTTGTGCAGTACTAAAAAAGAAGCAGTAAGATTCATTAACATTCTTTTATCAAATACCTGCATTCCGGTAAACTGTTGCTGTTGTTATATTACATTTCCTTCCAGTTAAGTGTACATTTTGTGTGTTGGAATTTATTTTGTGCTTGCTTTTACGGTGCCACCAGAGCTGTGTATTGAGAGAGTACTGACATAGAGGGACCAGTTTTCTTCGGTCACGTGGTTGTCGGACGACATCTTTGGTCCAAATGCAGCACAACCATTGATCTTTTCACAACCCAATGGGCATACTAGTCTGGCACCCTGTGTTCGCCAATGCAATTTTCTTTTACACAAAATGGTTTAAAATTGAAAGTTGGCGCAACTCTCTCCATATGCGGCTCTAGGTGCCACATGAGAAGGGCTCCCCTGCCTAGAGGTCAAAAGGGGGTTGCTCATTAGCCCATCCTGTGCGCCATGCATACAAATCTGTGGGCATCCCATTGTTTCATCATCGGTTTACATGCATCTCTAAGATGGCGGCTGGAAGTCGTCAATACGTAGGGTCTATACTGGTATCCTGTGTACATTGGTATCCATGATACCTCTTTCTGCATACTGTGCAAGTCTCGCACTTATTCAAACATTGGGAACTTGTTATTAATGCGCGCATTGTAAGTTGGACCAACTTGGTCCCCCAAAATTTTCAAATACGTAAGGCGAGACTCGCACGGTCTATTGTGATGTTTTGTTTGCCATTCCACATTCAGATCACATAAAGATCAATGAAATCATGTGAATCATGTTATAAACATTCAAATTCAGTGTCTCTTAGGACAAATATGGCAACCTCGCAAGTACAAAGGTCCAACATCCTGTTTGGAAATGTAATACTCTTTGATAAATAAACCAGTTAGATCAGACATCTAGTCTCTAATGGTCTACATAGACATACAATGTACAGTACATGGCATTCTGCACTGTGGACCAAGACTGACTTTAAAATGATTTTTGCAGCATTGCACGGTGTGAGTAGTAAGAAGTAACTACTACTTAGTGAACTTGCAGGTACAACCATGTGTACAAATCTTTCGGGAGGAGTGTTGGCTCTGAAAACAGCTGGTGTGGTCTCAACGTTTCGAACAGTTTACTCTGCTCATTTTTGGAGACGACATCAAAAGAGATTTACATGTGGTTGTGCCTGCAAGTTTACTACTGGCACTGACTCTGTTGCCAATAAATAGTTCAGAATGTCAACTTGAAGCAAAAAGCCCAAACAAATGATCATTGTGAGGTCATGAGCTAATTGAGACCGTTGGCGCCACCATCTTGGAAAGTGTCATTCCTCCCAAGTCTGAATTACTTCTACCGATCCTTTTGAAAACCAACTGTTCAAAAGAGATATTCACATGGTTTTACCGCAAACCTTTCTCAGTTATTCTGTCAGCATGCAAAGTTTCAAATTCAACTTTGTTATTTTTTCTTCTCCACAAAAATTTGTTTAGCTACACTATAAAAACGGATAATTGGTTGACTTGTACTATGCCTCCGACATCTTTGTCGTGTATCCTGTTTTCAGTAGCAAAAATGAATACTAATTATCATAACACCAAAAAGTTGCCACATCATTTTTAATCTGTTATCATTGGTCCAGCCGAAAAGTCTATCTATCATACTGTCCCAGCTTGAGTGGATGTCATATCAGTTTTCTATGTACATTTCAACCACCATTATTCATAATTCTGATCATTTTTCCATATCCAAGGACACATTGTATGAAAATGAAGAGGTAAAGTGTATTACTCTTGTTCACTGTTTTATCTTATTTTATAACCCTTCAATTTCAGTTGATTTTAGTTCGGTGTAATTAATATCTTGATCATTGTATATTAATGTACCAGTTTATTAAATGTTTACATTTCATAATACACGTAATAAGCATAAATACTAACGGAGGGGGGAAATGATGTTTGGACAAATTGTAATATGATGATGATAATAGTATCAACTCTTATATAATGCAATGCAAAAAATGTGCGCTTCAAATGTTGTTATCGCCTGTGCCTGTTACATGTATATACAGCCTTTGTTGCGCACTGAGCCAAATCAATCACAAGAACCATCTGTGCCCTCAAAGGCACCCATTTACCCCTGGGTGATGAGAAGTAAATTAGAGTGTCTTGCTCAAGTACATTGTACACAAGTGCAATGACCAGGATTCGAACCCACACCCTGATGACCCCAACCACCAGAACTTGAGTCCAATGCACTAATCCGCTCGTCCATGAATTTGATATAATTTGTCACATTCATGGCGAGATGCTTTGCGCAACGTGAAGACGGAACTTTACAGTTTGTTCATACATACACTACCCCATTACTAACAGTTGATATAAATTTGTAAATTTTATATTTAAAAGTGAACAATGTTTTGTTTTTTTTCTTGCCGTTTGTGCATCGCTTAACTTTGCATGTGCAACAAGTCTAACTTTCAGTTCATGTGTTTTGACAACAGGGCCATTTTAAAAGGCTCTAACTACATGTATTTTAAACACTATTGAATCCAGTTGCTGCAGTTGCCAAACATCTGAACAAGAATGAAGTACATCGTACTTTGATTTGTAAAATGTAAATGTGTACGAATAAGGGTTCTTTCAAATCTATGGGACATTGTGGAGTTTGAAAGTTTAGCCTACATGTAAGCACGCTGAATTGAAATGAGGTCCTCAGAATTTTTTTTCCTTTCTTGGTGTTTATTTTTGCTTTTTTAAGCCCTTCAGTGCAAATTGGGGAAATGTGAAATGGTTTTATCTTCATGTTTTGATAATTTACTATGATAATAAAAAAATAAAAATTTGTACAATCCTTTTTTTTTTATTGGGGGGGGGGGGGGAGATCAACTTCAATTCATGTGCTAGCTATTATGGGAGAAGAACCCTGCCAGTACAGTACATGGTATAAGGTACATATACAGGCAAGAAAGTGCCATCAAGGACAGTTGATTTGGTATACTTTGTTGCACAAAGCAGAATGTAAATACAAATCTTCCAGTTGGTTATCTTCATAGGGTTAGGGTTAGGGTTAGGAGCTGCTTTATTTCATGAAAATGACGGATTTGTGAAGAATATATAACCACCAAAACCCACCGCAGAAAAATGTATGCCGCCATATAATGTGAATCTGTTGAAATTAGTGGCTTGTTGCAAGTAAGATTTGAGTTATGAAGCTTATTTGCAATTTTTGTGGTCAAATCACACAAAAACATTTGCTGCTTCAAATAAACATTTGGAACACTTTACAAACTTGTTTTTAAACATCTATTTTGAGTTCCAGCCCCAAAAGGCGCAGCAGGAGGTATAATTTATGGGCCTAATTGTGTTATTGTGCTGTTGGCAAAGCAGCAATTTGAATTTTGATTTTAATTTTATTGTTAAGCTACAATGTACATGTATCTGTGGAACAGTGTTTAGCATGTTTGATTCTGTATTTAATCTTGTCCACTTCTATTTAACTTCTTTAAAACTTGTCTTAAGTTGTTAACACGCTTTAAAGTTTAATTTCAAACATTACATTGTCTTTCCCATTCAAATAAATTGAAATTATTTGATATAAATTATTTCAGTTGCTTAATGGGGACTGTTACATATCTCTATGGAATTGGTCCAAAATCTTGCCTTGCAGAGACAGTTTACCAGCCAAAATTTCATAAAGTTGACATTGCTGCCACTGGTTCCGAACTCACTCTTTTGCTAAGCGGTAACTTCTGCTTAACAGGTTTGTGGAATTGGGCCCAGGTATCAAAATATAAGAGAGTGAACTGTCACCAATCATGTATATCAATGTTGATTGGAAAATCTGTTTTTCTCCATCATTCTGTTCCATTCCTTTTGCATGGTTGTAATTTTCTCTTCCAAAATTATAACCTCCTTATTTTTCAGATGTTCTGTTCAGTTCGCCTTAAATTCAGTTCGGCGTTGCTAATTGTTTTCTTTTAAAAATTTGTTTTTTATTGAAACCATATAAAATTATTGTACCTCGTTCCTGTAGATTTTACCTTTATGGTGGTGTCAGAAGAAATGTTGTGTGAGCAGAAGATATACTAAAAAAAGTCTTGAAAGTGGAGAACCACAAGGAAAGTTCTTGAGGCTTGTGAACTTATTTTGAGTGGCCAGTTCAGAAATTTCAAAGCTTTCATTGTGACGGAAGTACGCCCTTGCTAAAAGATATTTTTTTCCCTTTCTCCAGGCGGGACAAAAGTCTTACAGCAAGAGAGCGACAAGCACGCTGGGAAGAAAGACACCGAGTTCCAGTAGAGCTTCCTCCGCAAGTATGACCATTTTTAAATTTTTTTTAAACAAACATAAAGGGTTTTTAAAATTTGATCTAGTTCACTGGTTATTTGTTGTTGTCTTTAAAGACACTGGACACCTTTGGTAATTGTCACAGACCAGTCTTCTCACTTGGTGTATCTCGACATACTGTATGCATGAAATAACAAACCTGTGAAAATTTGAACTCAATTGGTCTTCGAAGTTGCGAGATAATAATGGGAGAAAAAACACCCTTGTCAGATGCTTGATTTCGGGACCTCAAAATCACGTACATGTACGCAACTTCAGAGGGAGCCGTTTGCTGTAAATCCGATGGTTCTCTTATTTTCTCCTGTGTGTAATTCAGGTCCAGCAGGCTCCGTCGATGAAGACAGTTTCTTCAGTGCGTTTGAGGAAGTACCTACCCAAACAGTAAGTTCATTTCAGATTACACTTCAAGTTATCAAATTTGTAAACTTTGAAAAATTTAATGAGAAATTGACTACAGCAGGATTTGAACCAAGGACCTCCAAACAAAGAAAAAACCAAAAGGGGTGTGCCAACACAGGACTACATGTAGATAGTTCAGTCAGTAGAATGCCAAGCCGGCACTTGATGTTGTTGGTTCAACCCCTGTTTTATTAAATTTGTCTTTGTTTAACGCAAAAGATTTTACTTCCACAACTTTGTAGTATTGTGTTTTTGTACACTTACATTGTACATGTATGTAGTTCCGAGCAATCTCTTAAATATAGTTTTACTTGGCAGCCACCGATGTTTTTCACCAAAACAGTTGTGGATCTTTTTTTGTTTAAACACTATGCCAGCATAAACAAAAAATTATGTGAAAGGCCAAGTCACACTGCAGCGATAGCGAAAACGATGACAAAAACGACGCAAAGAACAGGCATTCTTTTGGTTGAATTGCTCCACGTAGGATACGCCCACGCTCATTCAACCAATCGAGGGTGTGCATTGTTATCATTCTCGTTTTCGTTCTCGTTATTGAGGCCTGTGTGACTGGGCTTCAGAGGAACACGTTGCCTTGGATCGGATGAGTTGGTCTATAAAAAGCGTTTGTAACCGTTTGTGATGAAATGCACATGGTTGGAAAGATTTTTTAAGTAGAATACTATGATCCACACAAATATGCCTTGAAGTTGCGTGGTTTTCCTTTTGCACGGTAGGCCCTGAATGGGAGTCGTGTTAGTCAACGAGGTAAAACGAAAACCATGCAATTTCGAAGCATATTTGTGTGGATCATTGTATTCTACTTTTAAAACATCTTTTCAATCATATGCATTTTATAACAAACGGTTACAAACACTTTTCAAATACCAACTCGACTGATCCAAGGCAATGTGTTCCTTTAAGACTTGATGCATCTTTTGACAGTGTGCTCTGCGTAGCCTCCAACACAGAGTGGCATATTAAAATATCCCATATATTTGGATGTTTCAAAGTCAAAATTGCAAGGGTTATGATCGAAGTGAGACATTCTTGGACAGAGAAGTAAAAAATGGCACAGTGAGCTCGTACACCACTTGGAACAAGGTTGGTACAGTAGCACCTTGTAAACCCTTATAAGGTGCTACATAATTGGGTTTCAGAATTCATCAATGCAATTAGCTATCTTTCTGAGAGTTTGTATACTCCGTGCCTTGAGTACCTTGTTTTGGTAGATACATGCGCTACATGTATATACATGTAAGACTTCAATATTATTACTCTTATTATTATTTCATGACTTGTTACATTTGATAACACTTTTTGTTTGTATTTGTTGTTTATTTCTAGATTTACAACAACAGAGGACTGGAGGATGAACTGAATAAAATCACCGAGATATTGAAGGATGAGAAAATTGATTGGGAAATCAGAACCAATACTGTAAGTCATTGACAACTTTTTAATAATAATAATAATTTTTGGCAAATTTTTGGCAAATGATGGGGGATATGTTTTTCGCAATTTTTCCTTATATCAAAATTTTCTCAAGATCTGTACCAATTATGGGTTACAGGTTAATATAGATGGATTGCAATAGGCGTCACCGGCTGCCATATTTGATGAATTGTGCATGCGTGAAGAGCTACCATTGAGTCACGCAGAGTGCGTACATGCTTTTCCCTTGTTAATACATCAAAGGTGGCGGCAACCCATACATTACATCCAGAGAACAAAATAAACTCTGGTAAAGTATCTTACACAACTCCCTGACCAGGAGCATTTATGTCCACACGGGAAGAATAATGCGTAATTGGAAAACTCCATTTGAATCTGGGAAGCGTTACTATAATATCGAAGTCTTATATTGACCCCTTGCACGCGTGTCACACGCGGCAACTGATGCCAAGCTCACCATGTTGGTGGTCAATAGATGTACGCGTAAACGCCGTGCAACAGTGTTAAGTATCTTGCTCAAGGACACAAGTGACACGGCTGGGGATTCCAACCCACACTCTGCTGATCAGTAACACCAGAGTTTGATTTCGGTGCTCTTTACCTCTCAGCCACGACACTTCCACACTATCAGTAACACTTCTCAGTTTCAAATTTTGGGGGTTAAAAACTGATGTCTTTTCCCCTACCACATTGCTTCAAAGTAAAATGCTTCTCAAAATACTTGATACTATCGAAAGCTGCTGTACTTCAAACCAAGTAAGTTTGTA
This sequence comes from Asterias amurensis, assembly GCF_032118995.1. NCBI lineage: Eukaryota > Metazoa > Echinodermata > Asteroidea > Forcipulatida > Asteriidae > Asterias > Asterias amurensis. The sequence continues at coordinate 8,447,567 of NC_092652.1, forward strand.
ATGCCATTAACTTTACCAAAGTGATTACTAAACAAATACCTTCTCTTAAAAGGCAGTGGACACTATTGGTAATTACTCAAAATAATTGTCAGCATAAAACCTTACTTGGTAACGAGTAGCGGAGAGAGGTTGATAGTATAAAACATTGTGAGAAACAGCTCCCTCTAAAGTGACGTAGTTTTCAATTAAGCATCTGAAAGCACACAACTTCGTGTGACAAGGGTGTTTTTTCTTTATTTATCTCGCAACTTCGACGACCAATTGAGCTCAAATTTTCACAGGTTTGTTATTTTATACCAAGTGAGTAGACTGGTATTTGACAATTGCCTTTAGTGTCCAGTGTCTTTAACACTAGATATTCTTGTCTTTATTCACAGCTCAAGAAAGTGAGAAGTCTATTCATAGCCGGAGCACCTAACCATGACTGCTTCTTGCCTTGCCTACGCTCCATGGAGGAGGCTTTTATATTCTCAGTTAAAGACCTCAGATCTCAGGTTGTGAGGGAAGCCTGCATCACATTGGCGTAAGTTACTCACCAACCTCACACTCTTAAATGTCCATGAATTCTGATAGTGGCACTGACTGTGCTTATCGTGTCCGGAAGTGTGATACTTGTGTCCTTAAGGGAAGGTACATGGTAATTACTCAAAACAAATATTAACTTAAAAACTGACTTGGTAACGAGCAATAGAGAGCTGTTGGTAGTATAAAACATTGTGAAAAACGGGTCCCTCTGAAGTAAGTACATGTAGCATAGATGTTGAGAAAGAGGTAATTTCTCACTAAAATAATGAAAGACTTCTAGCTAGAAGTCTTTTATTCCGATCTATAAGCACACAAATTCGTCCAACAAGGGTGTTCTTTCTCTCATCATTTTCTCGCAACTTTGATGACCAATTTAGGTCAAATTTTCACAGGCTTATTATTCTATGCTTATGATGGGATACACCAAGTGAGAAGACTGGTCTATGACAAATACCAATAGTGTACCTTCCCATTAAGCAAGACACTTAACCAATGCTTTGTCCTTCGGATGGGACGTAAAGCCGTTGGTTCTGTGTAAAGAACCCAGTGCACTTATCAAAAAGAGAAGGGGTTCATCCCGGTGTTCCTGGCTGTGGCTGCTGTATGTGCCGTAGCACCTTGTAAACCCTTATAAGTTGCTACATAATTGGGTCTCTGAATTTGTCACTGCATTCACATACATTTTTGAGAGTTTGTATACACTCAGCTCCTTGAATATCTCTTGTTTGGTAGATGGGTGCGCTATATATGTAAGACTTCAATATTATGATATTGTTTCACTGTAAGCCCCTGCCCACGGCACACAAACTGGCTCCACTGATTACAAGAAGCTCATTCAGGAGTTGAATTTAGCTTAGTTTCTCTGATGATTTATGCAAGAAAAGTTGAATGCATAACTCTCGGCCAGTGATTGTTCTCCCTTCTACGTCAGTGAGGGCGCTATTTGAGCTTGTGATGTCATATACAAGGGGTCTTTAAAATGCTAATGATAAAGAACCATAGACCTTTGTCACGCTGTCACCATATTGGTCATGTTCCCTGTTTTCCAATAACAGTAATGAATGCTAAAATTCATTGCGCATGGCACCAGACTATTGTTTTGTCCAATCTCAGTTTGATTACAATGAGTTGGAATGGAGTAAAATTAAGATGAATTATGAATTTTGTCTTCCTGAAATTGTCCTTTACAATGTAAATCCGACTGGTGATAATATTAATAATGATTAAAATGTATAATGCGCTGATATCATTTAAATAGAACCCAGAGAACGCTGAGCTCGGCCACCCTCTGTGTCGTCTGTTGATGCCGCGTATCGATACTGCGCCATACGCGTGTATGGCAAAACTATCATCGCGTGACACGCGTGTATGGCAAAATGAGCATCACGTGACATGCGTGTATGGCAAAGATGGCAAGATGTCAGAGCACAAACACCGTTTCTAGTGTGTTCATTGGTCAATGAAGACGTCACTGTATATTTTGCCAATACACGCGTAAACAAATGGAGTACGCACGTCCATAAAAATTGTCTCACAACGAAACTGCACGCACAATGAGACGCTCAGTGTTCTCCGGGTTCTATTTCCATGGCTGATATCCATATTGAGATGCTTATGACACAGCGGCACATCAGTAAGCACATCAGTAATAGGAAATGTTTTCGCAGTCCTCATTAGAGGACAGCTTTGAACAAAGCTAGTGATGGAAAAACAAAAATCACATGCTCAAGACCAACCCTGGTCTAGCATTTCCATTGCAATTGATATCGTTACACTATTTTTTGTTGTTTGACAGATTTCTTGCCGTAAAACTGGGTCGTCAGTTTGACCACGTAGCCGAGATGGTGCTGCCCTCATTGTTTCAGTTATTACAGAACAGTGCCAAGGTCATGGCAACGTCCGGTAGTGTTTGTCTTAGTATTATACTGAAGGTACGTAGATTTCTTTCCCAGTAATTTGTTGGTGTACACTGTACTTGGTTCTCCTAATGACGAAGAGATCTACTTGTATAGCCCTTTTCACAATACTCCATGGAGAGATGTAAATCCTCTGTTTTAAAACTGGGGGGCAATCTGGACCTATGTTTTGGAAGTTTGGCCAAAGGATGCTGAATTGAAACAAGGTTTTGTACTTGCCCTAATGTGCATTATAAATGGTTTTATTTTTATGATTTTTATGAAATTAGTAATTAGTTTTAATTTGTTTGCATACATGTATTGGTAAAACTTCATGCACACATGTATATCCCTGCAAATGTTTACTGTGACAGACATGTAGCACTCTGTTCCAAGTCTTGAGAGGACAAGATTTCTTTGTTACGATGTAGTGCGAATTCAAACACGCGAACAACCAACCAATAGTTTATAACTTGATTTCTTTTTTAATGAAATGTTTGCATCTTTTTTCCCCACAGTATAATCATTCATCGAGGCTTATACCCATCTTCAAAACCAACATCACATCTAAGTCAGTCGCAATTAGGAGGTAAGTACTGCTTATATACATGTAGACCATGTGAACTTTGTTTACAATAAGTGTGACCTTGTACATTCTTTGAGTTTTCTGGCAGGTACATGTAATATACTACACTGGTCCTATGGGAAAGTTTACATTTTGTGTCATAATTTCCACGTTAAACCAAGAGTTATGAAAGTAAAAGCTGGACAATTTTTGAGATGTGCCCCTTTTCATCATATCAAAAGTTGATAAGAGTTAGACAGTGCAATCTCAAGTGTAAGATTTTATGTTTTCTTCCATTGAGCTGCGACAAACCATGCCTGGAGGAAGTCCAGGCTCTGTGGCACTTTTGTTAACATGTTATGTCACAGGTCACATCGTCTATACACGAACATTGAATAGATGTTCAGTTTGCATTGTGATAAAGAATGTTAGTTTTGTTTTACCCTTACGCCAATGTGTGTTAGCACTGTATACTTTCCCAAGCTCTATAAAAACAAGTCACAGGCATATAACTCGGGTGGGGTTTCGAACCCAAGACCTTTGCAAAGGTGATTACCTCTTTCTCTAAAACTACACACTACCCCGAAGGGTATCGTTTCTAACAATGTTTGATAATAACAACTCTCTTGCCTGTTAAAGTTGCCTTGTGTGACAAGGCCCTTACACACTAAGATTCAAACTTAGTGACTTAGTGAATGGTTTACTGTTGATCATTTATTTTTGTTGTGTTTTTTTAAAACATATTTTATGGCTGCAAATCATTTCCTTGGAAACGGATAACCTTGCCAGTTACAAGTACCTATACAATGATAATGATTATAGCAATAACAACACCAGGGTGCTTGCTTACAAAGTGCATTTACACAAAGGAGATTTTGTACCCACCAGTTGACCAGCCACTTCCTACAGTTAAAGTGGTCTACACAATGTTATGGAAAGGTTTGCGGTAACGCCGTGTTATGACTATCTCTAAATGAGTTGGGGGTGGTTATGAAAATAACCGTTGGTTTCAACCCGACGTTTCAATTAGTATGCTCTGAACGTCTTCTGGAGCATGCTTATTGATCCTAACGTCTAGTTGAAACCACCGGTTATTTTCAGAACCACCCCAACTCATTTAGAGATACATGTAGTCATTACATGGTGTTACTGCAAACCTTTCCATATCGTATTTCCACCATGCAAAGTTTCAAATCCTACTGACTCTATGTTAATTCTGCTTGTATCTTGTTTTGTTTGTGAACAGACAATGCTGTCAGTTTTTGTCGAACGTCTTAACTGATTGGGAGACCCATCCTTTGGAGAAACACGTCAACACCTTATCAGAGTGTCTGAGGAAGGGCATCGAGGACCCGGACAGTGACACCAGAGTGATTGCAAGAAAGTAAGTCACATCCTCAAGATCAGGGCCCAATTATATAAAGCCTATAATCAGGAAAAAAAAACGATTATCGGCCAAAATTCAATTTTGTTTTACATTCTTGCTACTGGTGCCCCACACTTTGTTTTGTCTTGCAAAGAAAGTTACTAAGTAGTATTTTCACCCTTTCTGAAATTGGGCCCATGTCAGAAATGTCATTATGCGAATGTGACAATCTATGATCAAGTAAATTTAGTCGTTTGTCGAACCAGGGGCAGATTTCACATAGAGCCAAGATTGATCGTAACTGCAAATGAATCAATGTTCAGTAAAGAAATAGTCAACAGTACTTGTTATACTGCCGTAACAAATTGTGAAGTTTGATTGGTCGAGAACTAATTATGTGACGCGCAACAAAAAGGCATGTTACATGAAAAGTGATGTACACCGGAGTAACCGGTGTACATCACCTTGATCGTTCCCAGCGTTGGTCGATTTCCAGCTGTGTACGAAACAAACGCGGGTCCGAGGGAATTGTTTCTCGTTTATAGTCCGTGGTAATAATGTTTGAAGATGACAACAGAGCTTTGAGAAGAAGAATAACAATTATACAAAGGTAAAACAAAACAATTGTTGCATGCTGTGACGGAGTCCATGGCATTTGGTACACCCTAGAGGGGAAATGGCACCCGAGGCGAATGTAGCTATGTCTGGAATTACAAGACTCATTTGGTGTGATTGTAGCACCTTGTACCAGTAACAAGGTGCTGTGGTGCAAACTTAATGCTGCAAACCATGCCAGGAACTCCCGGCGAACCTCTTCTCTTAATGTCAAGTTTACTGGGTTCTTGTCATGTATTACACAGCACACGGGACCTACATCATTACGTCCCATCCGAAGGACGAAGCAGCAATAGTGTTAAATGTATGCTTAAGTGTCAAGAACAGAACTCAAACCCACACACAACTGATCAGAAACACAAGAGCTCGAGTCCAGTGCGCATGACCACTCAGCCACGACACCCCCTTTGAACTTTCTATGCCGTGTCTGTTTTCTAATAACCAACTTGTTCCTTCCTTTCAGGGCCTTCTGGAAGTTCTCAGAGCATTTCCGATCGCATGCCGACAAGCTGTTTCAGTCCCTAGATCCTTCCAAGCAGAAAGCCGTACAGGGAGAAATGAGTTCTGCTTCCAGCTCGGGATCGCTCAGCTCAAAGTCTTTGTCAAGGGCGTCGAGCTCAGGCTCACAAGAGAATGTTAAGTAAGAGACCATTCAGAACAGTCGATTATCTCAATCAGTGTGCTCAATTAAAGAAATGTTTAGTTGTCAACCATCGGTTCTTATCAGAACCAAATCTACTCAAAAGAGATTTACACTTGGTGCTGCCGCAAACCTGCCCCTTGATTTATCTCTTTGATAGTTGTACAAAATCTCCTAGATTGCAAGATGCAAATGTTGCCATCTCTCATTGATGTACATTATGGAGCCTACATGTACATGTAAGTCAGAGCCAAAATTGAAGTTGTGGCTTTGCCGCTTCCAAAGTGGCCAGTTATAAATCATTAGGCACCCTGTAAAGGTGAAATCTTAAGAAAACAGAGTTTGAAAGAGTTTTTTTTTATATGTTCACTCTTTAGTTACAGTACTGCTGGAATTAACATTGGAGAAAGCCTTGTAAAAAGACATTTGAGTATTATTCTGTCCCAACCTGCCCACATGCACAACATTTAGTAACATTTATTTTCAACATCCAGTACAGGTTCAATCTCGTCATGTTCTTAGAGTTTGTACCTTGTTCAAATTTGTCTGACAGTTCAACAACTTTACCTAGAAGATCAATTTATGCCAGTAGATCAACAAGAAGGAAAACAACTGAAATTGGTAAGTTCAAACTAGTGACCTCATGCATTATGCATTGTTCATGAATATTCAGTTAATTATATATGCGTACATCATACATTAATCATGAGCTGTGCGAAAATACATGTAACTAAACAAAAATCATAAAGTTTGAGAAGAATGTATGTGTATGAGCGTACACGAAACATACAGTAATACATTATTCATGAGCTATGCAAAAAACGAAAGCCAGACTTGATGCATATTACATGTACTTGAGTTGCACATGTTTTGTTTAAAATATACAGCTATACATCATACATAGTCATGAGGATAAATTATTCAAGAGTTTGCAAAACCAGAGTGAAGCTTACACACATAGATATTCTGCATTGTTGTTCAAAACCATTGTAAAGCATATGCATGAAACGTTCAAGCAACTGACAGCATTCTTCATGCATTATGCATAAGCAGTGCAGAAACCATCATGCATTATTCATAATGTATACATTTTAATACTATTCAAACTATTTTACATAACAGTGGTTCATTAAATCATTTTACTTGCTCAGTAAAGTGGGTAAAACTCTTGTACTGCTTACTGGAAAATTGTTTATGTTTAGGACAATTATTAGGTTTTATTTGTAATCTTTACTCTCACTGTGTCTGTACATGATGTCTCAGCAAAACTGTCAAGTTTTTTCTGTTCTCTCTGAAATGGTGCACAATTTGTATAATTGGTGATGGCTGTTAACAGGTATGACTCTAGTGTATTAACAGACATGGCAGCACATGAAGGCAAACCAAGCATCGTAGCCCAGGCCTTGAAATAACCCACGGCACCCACAGCAACTGTCGTGGTGCCCTGTGGTTTCGCTGCGGTGCCCTTTGCAAAGTTTTAATACAAGATAAAATTGTCCTCAAAGAAGTCCCTCTTAACAGATGAAAATTGCTGTGCCCCCCTTTTTTTTTAAAGAACTCAAATTCAAGGCATGTAGCCACCAGTCCAGTGTTGTAGCTACATGAACATGTATACCAAGACAGTGGTGGGCTCTAAACTCAATTTAGTCCACGAAGGGCGAATTGTTCAACAAAATGATTCATGTTTAGATATGGGGGTCATCATTACCGAAATGCAATCAGGGGGCAATATGTGCTGGGCAGCACATTGTATTTTGCTCAAAGTGCAGGGCGAAATTTTGTACAGTTCTGGGCAGGCTCGCCCGGCACCGTCCACCGTGGCTACAACACTGATAGGCATGCACGATGGAGGGTGGTTTCACTTAACACACAGGTCGCTGTATTGAACTTGATGTTGACACAGCCCTGGTGTCTAACCACTGTTTGATTTGTTTCTTCTCATTCATCAAAAACATCACCTCCATCCCGCTGTAAACATACCATCATACCATTCCTCATTACCCCTCCATCACCCATCATGATGGTCCAACCACATTGCCCGCCCCCCTTTTGCATCCTGTACGGAACCTTCTGATCTTCTTTTCGGTCATCCCTTTTGTCAACATTTCAACCTCTCCCCCCTGTCCGAATCATTGACAATCGTGTCGCTACTGTCTCCATGTTCTATTTGTTCTCTCTTGACCTGCGTATTATTTCTAAATTGTTGTTGTTGATTTTTTCCCCCCATCTTCTGCACATGTGCTGTGGTTGCAATAAACATTTGTTGTCCAAAAAATTCTAATAACTCTTTGTTTTGTTGCAATGCCTCCATGGCAAATGATTTGTCTCAACTCGTGTAATAACTGTTGCTTTTGTCATCATGAATTCATCGATGTCGTTCTTGCTTTTCACGCCTGCCCTACCTTCACCCACTCTTTCTTCATGCCGCCCCGCTCCCCCCCCCCCATCTTAAACTCACCACCCTCCCATCTTCACCACGCCACTACCACCACCACCACCACCATCCCTCATCGCAGATGGCTCCAAAAACTCGACCCTGGGTCAACGGTCAAGCAGCGAGGTCAACCTGGCAGCGGCGTCCAGGTCACGGTCTCGTTACGCGTCCAACACGAGCGCAGCGGGCATGGCGGCCCGTTTGCCCCGATCCAAGTCGACATCTAGGGAAAATCTGCTGGGTAATTAATGCATGCTCTAATTATATTGTTTGCCTGCAGACATTTTCTCTCCGTTTTCATTTCTGTGTTGTATTTCTTTCTGATATTTTCATGTTTTGTTTTGAGTTCTGTTCATGATTATGTTCATAACTTGTTTTAATGTTTATTTGAATTTTAACATTTTGTTATACATTAATAACTTTTGACTTTTACAATTTGTGTTTAATTATTTTAAAAGGTAGGGTCATAGATTGGTGTTTTGTCATCGTAACGATGATTTATGGGCAAAATTATAGGAAAGATACAATGTCAGTAGGTACCAACTGAAACTCTGGCTGTGGCCTTTGCGAACAAACAACAACCCCCGGAAATTCAAGGAATCGATTTATGCATGAATCATTTCTCAGTTTCAACTGTTTTGGGGTGAAAACATTATTCAAATCATATTACATCAAAGAGAACCCGTTCTCAACATAATTTATAACTTCAACAGGTGCAGTGCTTCTCACCAATTAAGTTTGTATGGTCATCAATCTTTGGAGAACTGACCAATCTATGACCCTACATGTACCTGAAGACTTACGTGAAGTCTGATTTTTGTTATCATCAATCCAAGCCCAATTTCAAAAAGCTGATGAGAGAAAACTTTCACAAAGAGCTAAGATTGATCTTAACTGTGAATCAAACTTAATTGCTAAGCAAAGTGTGATGTCACAAATCACTACGGTGATACTGACAACTCATCTTAAGATGAATCTTAGTGCTTTGGGAAATTGACCCCACCCAAATGTGAATGCGCTTACATTTTTTGGACTGGTGCCTCAAGTCCATGAAGAAACTTAGCTCTGTGCTAAATACAACTATTTTTTTTCACTGCCTTTATGAAAACGGGCTTGGTTACCAGTGTTGAGCCTGGTTCATACTTTATGATACAATGTAATGCGAAGTGAATTTTGGTGACGCAATAATGGGTACATGTTACGTGCTGTTTTTTTCCAATTGTTATGTATGAAAATCTGCTTCGTACAAAGCATTCGCAGAAAGTATGAACTGGGCTTAAATCTTTAAATCTCTCGTTCCATTCACCACCATCTTCTTTTCAGTTCATTCCTCATAGGCCCTTTTCGAAACCACAGCTTCGGCTCCGTATTTGGCAGTTGTTTTGACAAATTGCGCGTGCTTTGTGCACGCGCTCAGGGTTTCAGACGAGAAAAGGAGACTGAAGCTGAATCCAAAGCCAAATCCAGTCGTTTCGAGAAGGGCCATAATTATCATTTAAAGTTGCTAATTTTGTTTCTCTCTCTTCTTGCCTGTCTTTTTTCATCGTTTTATTAATTACTCAGGATCAGGAGGAAGAAAACGAGGTGTGACATTAACCTTTAAGCGCCCTCATACATGTAGTCTAAAAAATAAAAAAACAGAATACGTATCCGTCTCCCACAAAACTGAGTGTCAATGTTGCAATATTAAAAACTTAGATTTTTGTTATGTGTGGATGTAGTTATATGGGGTAAGATTTGCGCAAACTTGAAACAGTTGTCTCGCACCTAATTGTTTGGAGCAAATTGATTGCGTATCCGTCTCCCATAAAACCGAGTGTCAATGTTGCAATGTTTTAATTGTGATTTTCGTTATGTGTTGATTTAGTTTTATGGGGTAAGATTGCGCAAATTGAAACAATTGTTACCACCAAATTGATTGATACAGGAGCTGTGTGAGTTATTCACAGGGTCGGAGTGGGGGATGTTAGAAATAATCCCTTCTCAAGTGATGTGTCATGTACATTTTTAATTTTTTTTTTCTTTTTTGCAAATTGAAGCTCATTTTGTGGGAGCTAAATTACATAAACATGTGTGCATGTAGTCAAAGCGTCAATTATATATCCAAGTTCTCTCAGTGACCAGAGAGCGCAGTTTAGCCAGAGTCTAGCCAGAAATTGTAGAAAAAGCCATTTGGAAGTGTTCTGTTCCAGTGTTTTCCCACTATTACAATGTATTTGTAAATTTAATGGCCTGATGCTGAAAACACGGGCTCAGTGTACGTTTTTAAGACCTAAAGGTGTCCCAGTAGTGGCAGAAAACACTGGTTCAGGACATATGAAATTGAAGTAAAATGCATAGGTCTATTGGGCCTGTCATGCCTGTGGGTTAGCAACATACGTGTAGGCTCTTTCAGTTTAAGAATAGAACAGTAGGCTAGATACTTATTCAATATGTTGTTTGTTGTTCAAATTCTGTGTATTCATTTTGCTTTTGAAAGTACATGTTGTATTTGCTTCATGTAATGTAGCTGTGGTAAACGCACCAGTTGGCAAAATGCAAAGTAAAATCAGGCAAAAGGATTTCTTGCTGACTGATTCACTTTCAAATTTCAACATTGTGATTCACATTGCATTGCATTTCATTTTAAGCATGTACTGGTGTTTTGTAGCTGCTGTTGTAGATAGTTTTCAACAAAGAACCCATGTAAAAACTGGTAAATCTAGACCTTTGCTTTACTTTGAAATCAAATAAAGTCACTTCAAAATGCTCTTGTTAAGCTGACAATTTATACTGCTATTTTCAATAAATTTAATAACTTTACTAATTTTCATTACTCATTTTCATAGGCTAAACATTCTCTGGACTAACAAACCCAAAACTAGCTTAATCTAGTTTTAGTTTAACCCTGCTCAGGACTAGGCCTAACCCACCAATCTCGGTGGTGTTAGTATGGAACTGGGTTAACTTTTTCGGGGGGGGGGGGGTTAGATAATGTAGAGTGAAAGGAATCTCTGGGTCAGATTTAGTCCGTGTAGAGGACTTTTTCACACGGGTCACCAATTACACAGACCAAAGGTAGGTAGTGTGAAAAGGGCTTTGTGTAGAAAACCTTCCAAAGTTTAACTGTGTGTCTGACTTGACTCACTTTATTGTCTTTAGATACTGCAGTGTAGAAATGTGAAGTGTTATACATGTACATGTATCTTGCTTAGACAGTTTTCTTTGTACATGTAGCTCCTGGGCCCAATTTCATAGAGCTGCTTGAGAAGAAAATATTTGACATTTTGTTCTGCTAAGCCAAACTAAGCAGGTTACCAGGGACATTTGGTATATTTTTGCTGGTTAGCATAATTTGGTTGTGCTTAGCAAGATATTGTGCTTAAGCAGGGCTGTGAAACTTCAAAAAGCCTGTAAGCACGAACAGTTTCTAAGCACAAACAAAATCACCCAGAATACCACTGCTTTGACTGGTACCCCACTCATTTCTTTCTTAGCAAAGAAATTTGCTCTGCAGAATTGTCTTCTTAAACAGCTTCATGGAATTGGGCCCAGGTAGTTTTTTTTATTTTGCATGTGTGTCCAACTAGCTAAAAACAGCAGTGTTCAAATCTTCCACACATGTGTACACATTGGACTTTGATTTTTATTCTGTGATCTTTTGTTTGTTTGCGATTTTTCAGCTGCGACAACACCAGGTCGCAGTGCAATTCCAACACCCAACGGTAGGACAGGAAGAACCAAGAGCAGGATTGGAGTGTCTCAGTCCCAACGTGAGTACCAGCTTGGTCAGATCTTTGCTAGAATTCCCGGTGTCAGGGATGAGAAATTTTAAGACTTTTTGTCCGAGTTCAGACTTTTTCAGTTGGCCTATTGAAGAAAATCAGCTCAGGTGAGGTTTTGAAGTAGCACCATTGTAAATCTGTTTTGAGCAGTGTTGGTTTTGAGAGGAACTAGTGGTTTGAAAACTCAAAGTTTACATGATTGTACATCAGTATGCTCTGATCGTCTTTAAAGGCAGTGGACACTATCGGTAATTGTCAAAGACTAGCCCTCACAGTTGATGTATCTCAACATATGCATAAAATAACAAACCTGTGAAAATTTGAGCTCAATCGGTCATCGAACTTGCGAGATAATAATGAAAGAAAAAAAAACATCCTAGTCACACGAAGTTGTGTGCGTTGAGATGCTTGATTTAGAGACCTCAAGTTCTACATGTAAATCTGAGGTCTCGAAATCAAATTCGTGGAAAATTACTTCTTTCTCGAAAACTATGGCACTTCAGAGGGAGCAGTTTCTCACAATGTTTTATACTATCAGTCTCTCCCCATTACTCGTTACCAAGTGAGGTTTTATGCTGATAATTATTTTGAGTAATAACCAATAGTGTCCACTGCCTTTAAGATATTCATCCTTGGTAGTGCTATATTTGTAGTACATGTAGTCTCAGTACGTAATGTACATGTACGTAGTTTCCAATTCTTTTTTTCTCTTCAGCCGGGAGTAGAACAAATAGCCGATCCAGCTCCCCATCCACACTGCGGTTACCCAACTTGGGCGTGAATGGGAGTGCAGCGAGTGCAGCACGGAGGAGAAATAAGAGCGGGATACCAGTGCCTCGAAGCCAAGGAGCCAGTAGGGAGGCCAGCCCAAGCAGATACCAGTTTGGTGAGCTCCTTATACCCTCACCCCCCCCCCCCCCCAAAAAAAAAGAAAAAAAAAAAAAAAAAAAACCTAAAAACCAAACAAATATTACTGCACGGTTTACATTTTTTCTTTCAGGAGATTTCAGGAGATTTTTCCTTTGGCTGCAAATTTTGTGACGATGCCAACTTGTGTCCTAGCCTTTAGTTAACACTTTGTAGCAACCATGTCAGTGTATGTTAATAAATTTTTGTGATACACTGGAAGTTCAGGAGGTTTTCAGATGCAGTTTTCTCGAATTATGACTTCATCTCAGAGGGAAATATTTCACAGGAAAAATGGTTCTTTTTATATGAAATTTATAATCAGTAGCTCTCAGATCTCAAAACAATGACGTTTTTGTATGCGTATGAATCGTTAATATATTGCCTTTTAGAAAGAAGTGAGGTCTTTACCTATACATAGTTATAAACAAATCCTTCCACGAAAGTCCAACTGACAATTGTTACCAGCTTCTAAGGGTTGTGTCACATGAGGCAATGTTTGCAGGGGTCGATTTCACAAAGAGTTAGGACTAGTTCTAACAGATATGAAAAACGTATGGGTAGTCGTAAGTTACGTAGGACAAGTAACTCGTCCTAAGTCGATATACACTGTACGTAAGTCTTAACTCTTTGTGAAATCCACCCAAGGCAATTTGGGAGGCAACCAACTGCAGTGCATGCTACGAGACCACTTTGCTAGCAGCAGCACATGTGTCATTTTTCAAACAATGTCTTCCAATCCTCAAGAATAGGATGTGAACATTCAACTGTGAATTCTCTTCTTTGAGATTGCGTGGAACTGTTTGCCTGCAAATTGCCTTGTGTGAACTGGCACTAACATTTTCGTGATTTGATTGGTTCTACAGCATCGAGGGACCGGCGCCTCAGTAATTCCACAAATCAGGCGCAGCGTGAGGCTAACCATAAAGGCAACATCTTGACCCAGAGGGTCCTGGAGCCCGGTCAAGATGCGGAGACTGCCCTCGCCTTAGCTCTGGTAAGAATCTCATCAAATAACCTTAGCTAACCCCTCTGTCCCCCCGAAATCATTCAAAACGTCCATACTCCTTTCTGGTTTGATTTTGAAAGAACTCTATTCCACTGAGTTAGTCCAACGATGCTTGGCATGTAGGCCAGGGGCACAGTTTTTATCAGAGAATCAGACGTGGCATAAGGCAAGATACACAACTTTAATGGGGGACTTTTTAGACGCTAGGTGTCATTAGACTTACCAGGTAAATCCATTGTTATTGGTAATGTGCGCATGTTCACAACTTTGTTAACAATGGAAATTTACCTGGTAAGTCTGCTGCCACCTAGCGTTCCAAAGTCTCCTATTGAATCCAGAAGGAATCGTTTTTCAGTACCTTGTGATTTCAGAGTAAATATATATGTGGCATCAAGAACTTATTGCCTCTTAAAGTGGGGCTCCAAGGTCAAATTCAATTTTGTGATGCACTCATTTTTCAAAAGATGGTGTCTTCATTACAGTGGTGGAAAATAACAAGTCTTTTACCTCATGTTACAATGGTGTAAAATGTAATTTTGTGTGATACTCTTTCAATGAAACATTGCATCATTGGACATCAAAAATAAATAGGTCTGTACATCTCGCAAAGGAATTTGTTGTGCCTGTCAGAAGTTCAAGTTTCCGTTCTGATTAAATGTCATAAAACTTCAGGATTGAACTAAAAAAAATCCCTGTACTAAAATGTGATGTCATCGAATATTTGGTGATTTTGAAGAGGAAAAAAAATGGCCTTGAAGGAAATCAAACACTGGCATTTTACACCAAATGAACCTAAAGTTAGAGCCTTATTAGTAATTTATTTATTGAATAATGATTGTATCACAAAACTGAATTTGACCTTGGAGCTTCTCTAATATATAGTATAAGCTGCTAAAGGGATTTGCGGCAGTTGTCAACAGAGAAAAATACAAGGACCTTAAACGAGAAAGCCAACTAAGATTTAGATTTGTGTAGGTCCCCATTCCATAACCTGAACCCTCCCCTCCATCCTTCCCTGCACATTTTATTTACTGCACTCAGATTCACAACTAAATATTTATACTTCACTCTTCTGTAGCCATCTTTGTCTGATCCCCCAACTCCTTGTTGTTAATACAATGTACGATTTTCAATATACAACATTGAACCAGTCTGTTTGACCTTTCGACTTTAGTCTGATGTCTTACACTTGTATGGAGGGATTAACCAAAATGGCTACAGAATGATGAGCATTGATTTTAACTGTTATAAAGAAATCGCAAAGTCTTCTCGAGCGTAACTTGTCCTTTTTAAATTTGATCATGTTGTTTAGAGAGCATAATTTTGCACGTCAGCGCTAGAAACACTGGTAGTACAATGTAACTTTTAAACAATGAATTGTGTTGCAGTGTTGAGGACTAGCAAACTAACAGTAGATGAGATTTTAAAGTGGTTTAGTAGCGTTGGAAGTTGTAGGTGCAAGCCTTCTTGTACAGGAGAGAGCAACTCAGTCTGGGCCGCTGATAGAAATTGGGCACTAAAATAGATCATGTTTGACTAAGTTTCGGGTGGTGACTGGAGTTGACTGTACTAAAACCATAGTCACTTCTAGATGTTGACCGCAAGCTGTGTGGGTTAATAAGCTGGTCCAATCTGATCAACCTATAGCCCCTGTTTCTCTAGTCAAATTTTTGCCAACATTTCCTTATACAATCATACGGTCTACAAAACACGACAACTAAACTCTATTAACTAGTCGACCAACAACATGTACATGCGTTCAAGGGAAAAACAATTACTAGTTGGCAAAAAGTCAGCACCCGAGCTTGCTCTGAAATGTTTGTGTCAGTAAAAATGCTGAGGACTGTTGAGGATGAAACAAATGTGCATTATTTTTGCCAGGATATCAATTATATTTTGCTTTTCTTGTCGAGTTTTACATGTATATTTTCTGTAACCCTGTCCGTTCTTACAACCGCTCTTTTCCCTGTCAACAGTCTTTTCCACACACAAATGTTAGCCCGACCTGCACATAAAATATCTATATGTCAACACACATTTCCTATTTTATTTTTGATTTAATTTTTGTCCTTCTTGCATTTTTGTTGGTTAAATTTTTTCCTGATGTGCTCACTACAGCATGTACAGAGAAACATCTGGGTCCAATTTCATTCCTAGATCTGCTTTAAAACACAAAAAATACCTAAGCACAACAAAATTATCCCTACTGGAATAAGGATTCCAGCCAAAACACCATGTGACAAAATGCCATCTGTGACTGGTATTCAGCCAATTTCTGCTAAGCAGAAAATGATTAAACAATAATTTCTGATAATTTGAACACCTGGCTAATGCAATGTGAGTAGAATATGCATTGGTCCTCTCCTATACTGGGCCCTCTGGTTTTCCTCCCTCCGGAAAAAAATTAAAAAGTTTTGATTTTCTGGCTGTGGTCAATGTTCATACATGTAAGTAATTATGCCTCAACTGTCATCAACATCACTTCATCATTCATCATCCCCCCCCCCTATCCAACTTCTCTCGATTTCTTCTCTTTAATTTCCCACCAAAGGAGGATGAAATTCTAGCCCTAGGCGGAGACAGCGACTTGCTGGACATTGACCATGAGCTCGTTGCCTCGATCGAAAACGAGCTGTTTTTGCGCAAAGTACAGGCAAGGAAAAAAACCCAGTGTGAATGCTGAGAGAGTGAAAAAAAAGAAATGAATAAAATGAGAACCCAGCAAACTTATTGCCAACGTGCTGCATGACTTTGGCTGCCCCGTGATACCTTTATAGCATTTTGTTAACGCTTTTGTGGAGAGTTATGTTTTTGCACAAGGTTTACAGAACGGGGAGAGTTGTTGCATGCCCCTGTGCCTCCTACCCATTCCCTTATCCCTCCCCCCTCCTCCGACTTGGACTCAACGGTTCCCGGTCTGGTAGAGCTAGCGTTGGAGTTGTCGGCAGTGCCTCATATGCACATCGTAACAGGGAAAGGAATCCTTCAACGACATTGACTTGTAGTACTGTGTAGAATCAAAGTGGTTCCATGGCCATTAACCTTTAAATATTTAATAGCACCGCCTTTATTATTTAAATAGCCAATGCAACCCAAAAGCAAGCATCAAATACCAAGCACTCCTTCTCTTGTATGTAGGTTGTCCTCTTGTTTTCCTTCTTTTCCTTTTTCGTTGTTATGAGAAATAAGCTAAATAGAAATAATTGTTGATAAGTTTGCTGCCGGTTAAGGGAAGGTTAGAATTTCACTGCAACCTTGACCTTCGTTGCCCCTTTGACCTTCATTGCCCCTGTCTATGTCAATATTATGCCCTCATGAAAAATCCTTTAAACAGCCAATAAAGGATGATCTCAAATATATAGGATATTACAGTTTTCTAACAGCGGCAGTCCATCCAGGAAACATACAAAATATAACGAGTCGCTTACCTCACGTTAAAACATGGTAAAAATGGGTTTTCTCCAGAACGCTCCAAGCCAAATTTCTGAAAAACATGGGGTCAGACAAACCCGCGCGACAAAGGAATCGTGACGTCAGTGGCGGCTGTTTGGTGTGGAAATGCCAAAGCTGGAGAAGTTTGTTCAAAACCAATAGGGGAAATTCATCACTGGCGTCCAGGGTCATTATAATAGATAAGCCGTTTTTGACTCTCGGCTGAAAAAGCCGCGCTGCCGGGTGCATTTTTGACTCCAGATATTTATTACTAAATGCAAATTTTGAGAGTAAAATGGTTATTAACCGGTTTCTGCGATGTCTATTTGGCCATAAAAAGGTAATAGTTGACATATTGAGATCATCCTTTATTGGCTCTTTAAATAGTTCATCTATTCAGCAAGTTGCCTTGTCAAAGAATAACGTCCAAACTGTCAGTTTACCCAAAGCAGAAGAAGGCCACCATCTTGGAAACCTCACCCTCACATGTAGTCTTGGATAGAGCTCATGAGATTCTTTTTTATTGTTTGGTTGGAGCTCCCCCCCTGTGTGAAGAATTGCAGTGTATTTCAAGCCCCTTCCACTTTAATACCTCCTATAGGTTGATGTACAATGTGTTATGCAGTGTAGTAATTTTGTTTTGGAGTTGAGCTGTAGAGTCTACATTGTACAACATTTGTGGCAGGTCAGCGGTTAAAAGCACCGGATTCAAGCTCTGGTGTTTGAACCGTAGAGTGTGGGTTCGAATCCCGGTCCTGACACTGGCTACGTAAAATTGGGGAGGTAGTGCTTTCTGTTCTACCGGTCAGGCTTCGAATTGAAGATACCCAAGCCTACATCTGTATGGACTGGTAAAGGGGTAACCCTGTTTCAGCCCTTGGAGTAGGTGGTGACGGCCTCTGTAAAAAATAAAGGTAGCCCACACCTTGAAGTGGCCATCAGGCCATGTGTGTCTGGCGACGTGCACTAAAACAAAAAACATACATGTATGATTTGGAAAAGAAGACGTACATAGCGGGGTTGTCACAACCTCGTCATTTAGGGTTGTGATTAATCACTTTTAGTCATGTGACCTCCTGTTCGAGAGTAGTCATGTGACAGCAGACCATTGTTGATAGGGATGGGGGTGTGGGGGGGGGGTGAGAGGAGGTCGTAGTCTGCATCCCTTTTGAGAGTTGGTTTGTGTGTATCTCAGGGAAGCCCTCAAGAATCTGAGAAGTGTTAATCTCAGATTGTGTTTCCCTATCAGGGATTATTCATTTGCGTAGACATACATGACATATTCCCTTCGGATTATCGGCTGTATCTCAAAAACGCGACCAAATAAAATGTGCGATGGTTTTATTTTATACGTATAAAACAATTGAACGGTTCCAAAAACCAATTTGCCTTAAGTTTCAAAACTGTCTGTCTGGGATTGTTGATCTAAAACTTGCCTTGCATTTGGGAATGATGTACACGTATATTGGATTATTGAATTCTTGTGAATGTCAGGGGAAGATTTCTTTTCTTTTTCTTTCCCGTTTCTTTTCCATTCTTTTTTCTCTCCCCAATGGAAACCATTCTCTCCCGCCCGCCCAGCTTGAATGCGGTGACCTTTTGTTATCTTGCCGAGTAGCTCACTTGGCTGAACTGTAGCGGTACAATTGAATGAATTATAGCGGTATATGAACTTATAATGATATGATGGAATGCCCTCTCGAAAGGTACATGTAGTATGAAATTTGAACTGCATCATGTTTACTAAAGAGAATTATAAAATGGCAAAGATTATGCCATGGTGAAAGACAATTTTTTTTAGTTTTTTTGTACACAAGTTGTTGATGTTGTTGTGGGGGTTAAAGTTGCTTTTTATTGTTGTGGTTTTTGTTTTTGTTTTTTTCTTAAACATGAAAAAAAAAAAAATGGTTTCCAGCACTGTTTGTTATTTAACCATTTGGGGTTTTCAGTTTTTTCCCCTCACTTGTCAGTTTCATCATGTAAAGAAAAAACTCAAAAGAAACCTTGTATAACAACTGGGTTTTTTTCATTCATGGGGGGGGGTGCCTGTAAACTGACAAATGTTCAATCTGTTCTGTTAAGTTCATCAAACAAGTTCCATTTTGTTTATATTGATTTATTTATTTACTTTTAATTTGTTTTTTATGCTAATTTAGTTTGTTTATTTTGTTTTGGGGAGGGATGCTTTTGTTTTTGAGACCTAGTGAAGTCGACAAACCCTAAAATTCAAGTTTTTAAGAGGAAAACACCTCATTCAAGTTTCATATTTTAGAATATTGGTCAGACTGATATTGGTGCTAAATTGTTGGGTTTATTTCCTCGGGAACTGCTTCAGAACAAACCAATGTTTTTTTATTCAATTTCTCAAAGGAGATATTTGTGGTTCTACTAAAAACCTTCAGTGATTTTGTGTAAAATCTATCCAAACGCAGAACATTTATTTATTCAGTTTGCGGTAACACCATGATTACATGTATATATCTACTTTGCTGAAGAACCACATTAGAGCAGTGCTGACTCTACACTGAAACCTCTGAATCCCTATAAAGAGACCAGCATCGCAATCGCTCTTCAGTCTCCTGATGATGACTATAGAGCCAGCTAGTCGAAACAGTGAGATCAATTAAGAACTCTTTTGGCGGCAGTGAAGTTAATAAGGAGAAGTCCCCTCTATTACACTAAGCGAAAGTAGGAGTCCGGCTGGTTTCCTTTATACATTAATAAGCAGGAGAGTTCCTTGCAGGACTTAGCAGTCTTCCAAATTCCGAAGATCTACTCCGCAGCAGTAGAACAAAGAAGCAAGACAAGGTCTCAAAGAGAAAAATCTACACAGCAAAGTAGAAACACATACACAGTGTTACCGCAAAATGAAAATGAAAATTGACACCTCACCATGCAATGCCTCAAAACCCACATAAAGTCTTTAAAGTTGCACTGTTGTAACAAAGTAGAGAAAAGTCCTACATGTACAAGCTTAATGGGGCAGCCTTTTCTGCAGTAGAGCTTCTTGTAGTTATAACAGACACAGGCTAGAAACTAACTCAAAATTACACTAACCCAGCAACTAAGAGACTTTGACAACTGAAGACATTCAGAGCATACTGATTGAGATGTTGAGTTGTCAACCGCCACTTCTTTTCAGAACCATACTACTCAAAAGAGATTCACACTTGGTGCTGCCGCAAACCTCACTTATTGAAGCGCCTCCCGGGAGTAGCATTCAACCTGTGACAGATTATTTTTATAGAGGCATTGATTTTATGTCTGTGTCTATGTTGCTGATTTGACAAACCGTGATCAGAACTAAAAATTTATTTTGTTGACTATCTGTTCCACCCCTTATTACACCCATGTATAGTTTGACACAATGAGGTCACAGTATGTTAACCGCATTGTCTAAAGAGAGGGTATAACTTTGGTAATTATTCTAAAATAGAATGACCGTAAAGCTTGCTTGGTAAAGATGACCTCACTAGTACAAAGATATATTATACCCATCAGTTTATACACTGTACAGTCATGGCATGGTAATATTTTAATATGACTTCTGGGACTCTGTTTGAGTGGGCGATTTTTAACACCCAAAGTTTTTGGACTTTTGAAAACAAAACATGTAAGCTCCCTTTAGAATCAAGACCAATACATTTTCCAAATCAAGAGAGATGATCATCACCAGTTGTCCCTCAAGTCTGTCAAAGCCTAAGATGTAGCCATTGGAATGCATTAGACCAGGTCTAACTCTCTATCTGTTGTTACCTTTTAGTCCCAGCAGGCCAAAGCTACGCGGAGACGCTGGGATAGCTACTCGGATGACGAGAGTGAAACGTCAAGTGTCTGCTCTGTGGGATCCTTCGGCTCCGGCAGGGATCGGGCCCTAGAGGTAAACTTCATTTTTCTACAAACTTATTTTGATCCATGCACAAGGTCGTGCTTCTGTTATCCGTGTTTGCATAGGATCTCTTCGGGGTAAACTAAAGCCCAGTTCATATGTACTTTCTGCGAATGCGAATGCGAAGCGAATGTTGACGTCACAAATTCCCAACGAACAATTCGCAGCCGTTGAACTCTGCTCGACTCCCTTGCAAATACCGCTGCGAAAGGAGGGTTGTGACGTCAAATTCACGTCAATTCGCTTCGCATTCGCATGAAGTATGAACCGGGCATAACCCAGCAAATACAGTTTACTTGACCATTTTCAAGTCCAGTGCGAACAGCACAGGAAAATTTCACCCATGTAACTTAATCACATTCAATGGGTAGTTAAAACCTGCCACCTTCTCTGCCCAGGTAAACTAACCAGAGCGCAATTTCATAAAGCTTGTAAGTATGACAACTTGCTAAGCACAGACAAAATCTTGCTTACCAGCTTCTGGTTACCAGCCATATATCCATAAAATTTACTCTGTTGCAACTGGTGACCCCATCAGTTTTTGCTTTAGCAAAGAAATTTGCTAAGCAGGACTTTAACAAAAGAGATCTATGTGTTCTGACTAAGCGAGGACGGCCTTGCTTCACTTTCATGATTGGTCTACAAGCAGCTTGGGAGCCAGAGAGTTAAAAGAATGGTACATGTACAAGTATGCAAGAGCTGCCATCGTTTGCATCTTGCAACATATGCTATAGATGGGTTGCAATACTCGTCATCGGCTGCCAAAGTTGATGAATTGTGCACGCATGAAGAGCTACCATTGGCTGAGAGTCACACGCAGCGCGTACACCCGTGCACTTTTCCATTGTTTTACATCAAAGATGGCGGTCAATGGTGCTCAAAGCAACCCATATAATAGATTCACATTGAGGACTGGACAATTTCGTGAATGAGATTTCTCATTGCTCTTTTACTTTGATTCTTATTTCTGTTTGGTATCTGCAGGACGTGTCTGAAGTTCTGAATAAGATGGCGAGTCCAGGATGGTCGGAGAGGAAAGAAGGTCTGATAGGGATGCAGAATGTATTACAGAGTTCTAGACCTCTCAGGTAAGGAAACCAAAGATGCCTCATAAATAAACTTTATCACTGTAGCTCATTAAAGGCAGTGGACACTATTGGTAATTACTCAATATAGTTATTAGTATAAAACCTCACTTGGTAACGAGTAATGGGGAGAGGTTAATGGTATAAACATTGTGAGAAAGGGCTCCCTCTGAAGTGCCATAGTTTTTGAGAAAGAAGTAATTTTACACAAATTCGATTTGGAGACCTCAGAATTAGATTTTGGGGTCTCAAAATCAAGCATCTGAAAGCACACAATTTCGTGTGACAAGGGCGTTTTTTCTTTCATTATTATCTCGCAACTTTGACGACCAATTGGGTTCAAATTTTCACAGGTTTGTTATTTTATGCATATGTTGAGAAGACTGGTCTTTGACAATTACCAAGAGTGTCCAGTGTCTATAACCAATAACCTGAGGAAACAAGGGTGCTCGCTATGTGAAACACCAGGTGTAACCCCTACTTTTTCCACGATATGTATTGTGGGTTCTTGTATGTGCACTACCAACCAATTTTAGTACACAGGACCTACGGTTTAATGTCTCATCAGAAGAACATAGTAATGCGCCATATTTTTGGCCACATGAGGGGTTGCTCAAGAGTATGTTTTTCACTTCTGGGGGTATACGCGATTTGTCGTGCACAGTTTCAGTAGTCATTCTGTCACTTTGGTTGCGCCGTAGTTTGAAGTTGCTTCTGAGGTGGGTTGTATTGGCTCCTTTAAAAGTCTTATTGTCTGTGATGGATTAGATGACTGTGTTGTTTATGTGTTCCAGTCTTTAATAACTGTTTTGGGTATAAATGAATAAACCCCTGGAAGTGATTGAGAGCGCCCTCATGCGGTAAAAAAATTGGCCCGTTCTGGTAAAGTATCTTGCTTAAAGACACCAGTGTCACAACTGGGACTCGAAGCCACAACAATACAATGCATCTAGGCTGAGCGGTTAAGAGCACTAGACCCAAGCTTTGGTGTTTCTGATCAGCAGAGTGTGGTTTTGAGTCCCGGCCTTGACACTTGTGTCCTTTAGCAAGTTACTTAACCATTATTGCTTCATCATTAGAATAGTGTGTCTGTTACTTAACCATTATTGCTTTGTCATTTGAATTGTGTGTTGTGTAATGCACATAAAAAGAACCCATAAGTGTTTCAAATCAAACATTTAAAATGTTTCTGTCAGAAGTTTAAAAAAATGCCAGAAAGTCACAGCAACCAAATTAAAAACCTTGCTTTTCCTTCTTCAGCCGGGCGGAATTAAAGAGAGCGCAGGACATCTTTACAAGAATGTTTGCAGACGCCCATAGCAAAGTGAGTACAGGAGCAGTTTGGAATTGATTTTATATAATCGCTAGTACCAGTGGTGTTTATGTTTTAAATGCAGTGGACACTATTGGTAATTACTCAAAATAATTATTAGCAGAAAACCTTTCTAGGTAAAGAGTAATTGGGAGCTGTTGATAGTATAAAACATTGTGAGAAACGGCTCCCTCTGAAGTAACATAGTTTCCGAGAAAGAAGTAATTTTCCATGAATTTGATTTCGGACCTTAGATTTAGAATTTGAGGTCACGAAATCAAGCATCTGAAAGCACACACCTTCGTGTGACAAGGGTGTTTTTTCTTTCATTATTACTTGCAACTTGGACAACCAATTGAGCTCAAATTTTCACAGGTTTGTTATTTTATGCATATGTTGAGATACACCAAGTGAGGTTATTAAAACAAAAAAATTATGCAAGTTGCCAGACACACAAGGACTGAAGGCCACTTTAAGGTGTGGGCTACAATTGATTTTTTTTTCCAGGACTACTGCCACCTACTCCTGGGGTTGTTTTGGGATTTTCTTTTTTCAGAATGGTTTATGTTATTACCATTCTACCTTTTGTTTGTCATTCTAGGTATTCAGCCTTTTTCTAGAAACTGTTGTTGAATTTGTCATCGTTCACAAGTCGGACCTCTCTGATTGGTTGTTTATCCTGATGACACGCCTCCTACTAAAGATGGGTGCTGACCTCTTGGGGTCAGTACTGCATAAGGTTCAAAGGGCCTTAGATGTTGTCAGGTGAGTCGTCAATCCAACAGGGCCCATTTTCATAAAAGCTGTGAAGCAGAACAATTCTGCTTTGCAAATTTCTTGGCTAAGCAAGAAATGACCGGGATACCAGTCGCAGCAACGGTAACTGTATGGTATTCTGGTCGGTAACTTATTTTTGCTAAGCATATTTTGTTTGTGCTAATCACTCGTCTGTTTGTGAAGAATACAGAGATAGATTGTCAATCAAGCAGGGTACCAGTGCAGTGTAAATGCCCATGAATGTTATCATTTATTGTCTCTATATATGTATTGACCATATAAACACTAGCGTCATCTAAGTGGGGCGCCCCGGCTAGAGGTCAAAAGAGGATTGCTCATTGGCCCATGCTATTCGTTTTCCATTGTGGAAGTGTTGCGGCCGAGCAGTTAGGAGCACCGAATTTAAACTCTGCTGTTTCTGACCAGCAGAGTGACGGTTCTAATCCCCAGCCGTGACACTTGTGTCCTTAAGCAAGACGCTTAACCACTGCTTCGTCCTTCGGATTGGACGTAAAGCCCTTGGTCCCATGTGATGTGTAACGCATGTAAAAGAACCCAGTGCACTTATTGAAAAGAGAAGGGGTTCGCCCCGGTGTTCCTGGCTGTGGCTGCTTAATGCACCGTAGCACCTTGTAAGCCCTTTATAAGGTGCTACATAATTGGGTCTCAGAATTCATCATTGCAGTAACCTATCTTTCTGAAAGTTTGTACATACAATCAGCGCCTTGAGTACATGCGCTATATAAGACCTTGATATTATTCCATTTATTTGTCATCGGATAACCATTATGAGTGCAGCCTGATAAGGTAATGCATACATAGATCAATTGAGTGAGATCGTGAATTTTGTTTTAACTTCTTCTTTTATAGGGAGGCATTTCCATACGACCACCAGTTTAAGATCCTAACAAGATTCATCGTGGATCAGACACAAACGCCAAATAATAAGGTAAGAAATTTCTTCACCACCCCTCCCCCCCTTTGCTCCCAAAGTTCATGTTTCTGTATCTTTCTGACAATGGAGTCCCCCCATGAAAAATCCCCAAAGTGCCAAGCGTCGTAGTCTGAAGATACATGTACACATGTGAAGAGGAAATGAAAGAAAAGCTCTATTTGGCAATGTCTGGAAAAGTCATTAAAGGGTCTATGTACTTTTTTCTAACACAAAACACAGTGTCCACAGATTTACATTAAACTTACACAGTTTGAAGATCATGATAGTAGAAAGCTTCCCGTGAAATTTTACTTAAAGAGGTGCTGCAGTTTTTGAGAAATGAGTAAAACAAATAATTTTCGTCTCGGTTTTAGCATGTAAAAACGTATCAACCAGTTATGCAATGGTTTTTTTGTATAATGTCATAACTGGTTAATGGGATTTTACATTCTAAAATAATTTTGGTCTTCCTGAGACAAAAATTGTTGTGTGACTTGTTTTACTAATTTCTCAAAAACTACACACCATCAGTAGATGTAATACTTGAAGGGATCTTCAAACTCTGTAAGTTTAATGTAAGTCTGTGGACATTTTGAAAAAGTACCTGAATCCTTTAAGTCTAAGGGGAACTTTTGAGGGGACACCAGGGCAACAAAGGCCGTGGTCTCCATGGCTGACCTTGAATTCCAGAGATGTTATTATATAGAAACATACCATACATCCTGTCTATGGAAGATTGAGAACTTGTACTTGGAATACCCCAGCAGGCTAATAATAATAAATAACGAAGTATTATACATGTATAGCGCACGTATCTACCAAACAAGGTACTCAAGGCGCTGAGTATATACAAACTTTCAGAAAGATAGGTTATTGCAGTGATGAATTTTGAGACCCAATTATTTAGCACCTTCTAAGGGTTTACAAGGTGCTACGGCGCATTAAGCAGCCACAGCTAGGAACACCGGGGCGAATCCCTTCTCTTTTCGATAAGTGCACTGGGTTCTTTTACATGCGTTGCACAACACATGGGACCAACGGCTTTACGTCCCATACGAAGGACGGAGGACGAAGCAATGGTCAAGTGTCTTGCTTAAGGACACAAGTGTCACGTCTGGGGATTCGAACCCACACTCTGCTGATCAGAAACACCAGAGTTTGAATTCGGTGATCTTAACCGCTCGGCCACAACACTACCATGAGAGAGAGTGTGCACTGCTAAAAAAAATGTATGTTGGCAATAAGAAACCAATCCTTCTTTCGGACAACAATTCTTGTGTCGCTCTCTGGAAAGTGTTTTTATTCAGATTTTGGGAATCACACAAGAAAAGTTTTCTTGAAATAAGATTTTGTTTTTGTTTTAATAATATATTAATAGTAAATTGACCCTTATGTATATCTGATTGACTTTCCTCAGGTGAAAGTAGCTTTACTGCGATACATAGAGAACCTGTCTGAGCTCATGGATCCATCTCAATTTACCAACTCAAGCGAGACTCGACTGGCAGTCTCCAGAATTATCAGCTGGACTAAAGAAGCCAAGAATCCGGACGTCAGAAAGGTAGGCAGTAGAATCTCAACCTCTGGTGTTTCTGATCTCCAGAGTTTGAGTTCTGGGCCCATTTTCATGGCTCTGCTCAACATATGCAAAGAGTCGCAGCTTACAGAAGCAGGGAATTCTGTGCTTACGTGAAGCGTATTTCACAGAATAGCAGGGAAGTTATGTTGTGCGCCGGCATACTCCTTGTCCTTGTCTATAGGAATTCTTTGCTTCCACAGCTAGCGCAGAAATTTGGTGCTTGCACAATAAGCGGAGAATGGTGATTATAGGTGCAGATTTCGGCGGTAAGCAGAGCTAATAAGTTGGGCCCTGCTCGTGGGAAGTGTGTCCTTTCACAAGATACTTTACCATAACTGCCATGTCCTTCAGATCGGACATTAAGCCATAGATTCATGTGGTCTAGGATTGGCGGTGCCCGTTACAGAATCTAGAACACTTATTCAGAGTAGTGGTTAACCCTGGTGTTTTTGGTTCACATACATTAGCAAGCACCCTTGTCATGCTTGTTTAAAGGTTTCTTTAGACTTGCAAGCTACAATGATTAAGTTCACTTATAATGCATCTTTTCTGGCATGGTTGGCTGTGCGTAAAGCGCTTGCCTCTCACCAAGTTGACCCCGGTTCGATACCCGGCCAGGGTCATACATGTATGTGAGTTGAGTTGTGCGTTGGTTCTCTGCTGTGCCACAAGGGTTTTCCAGACCATCCGCTTTTCCTCCCTCTGGAAATATCAAACACTCTCGATCTGTGCTGTGCTCCGTGGTCATAATGGGTTGATTTTGCTGGCAGCCAAAGCATGTCAGCTTCTCGAACACGCTGTAGTCGCGTCCTTTGCAATTCAGCCGTTACCTGCGAGTAAGGATGATTAGCCCCCACAGTTTGTATTGTTATTATTGTTATTATTGTTATTATTCGTTCATTACCAGAAATATATAATAACAACAATAACAAACACGCATGTTGTACATGTACCAGAGGTTTGAAGTACAAGTACGCACATAAGCTGAGTTTGAGGTCAAGATTTGTAAATTCTCTCTTTTTTGTTACAGGCTTCACAGTCAGTTTTGATTTCGCTGTTTGAGCTCAACACGCCTGAGTTCAGTTCAATGCTGTCTGTGCTACCCAAGACATTCCAGGTACCCAGTTGAACCCCAGTAATACCCGGTAGAGCCCAGTAGGTCAATGTAAAACCCACAGGACAAACCCTATTAAACCCAGTTTACCCAGAAACTCCTAGTGTATAAATATTTATGATGTTTTTTTTTTTTTGTTTTTTTTTGTTTTTTTTAGGTAGATAGAACCAATTCATGTCTGGTTTTGCATCCCAACTTCATTGCATGTGAATGAAAACAAAAATAGATTTTTATGTTTTTGTTTAGATCATTAGATTGTTTTGTTTTTCGTTATGTTTTTTTTTTACGTTTTTTTGTTTCTTTTTATAAGACAGTTGTTATCAGGTATTGTATGTATTTTTATTTTTGAAATTTGCTTGCCTATTCCCTCGCTTGCTGCTTGCCAACTTTGACAGTCTGTCCTCAATACAGTTTGTAGTGAGTAGCTTTGCATCTTGGACTACACATCACTCAATCAAGATTTACTTCATTCTTGAAGAAAAAAATAAGTCTTACAAATTCGGTGTGTTAATAAGGGCCTCCCAAAA
Source organism: Asterias amurensis (assembly GCF_032118995.1). Taxonomy (NCBI): domain Eukaryota; kingdom Metazoa; phylum Echinodermata; class Asteroidea; order Forcipulatida; family Asteriidae; genus Asterias; species Asterias amurensis. Next base: position 8,475,935 of record NC_092652.1, read on the forward strand.
ATTTCCATTTCTGAACGCAATAGAAAGTAAAAACAATATTTACCTGAAGGTGAACATACGTTATTATCTTTTAGTTTCAGTGTAGGGTCATAGATTTGTTGTCATCTACATGTACATGTATAGGTAATGCTGGTTTATAGGCAAAAAGATCAAAAATTATACCCAAAAAGTCACATCTATTAGTGTCAGCTGAATACAGTGTGTATTTGTTGAGAAAACAGCAACAAATTTCTTTTTTTTCCTTCTTCACACGAATGTCAAATCCATCCATGTTTAGCCAGGTGACAGCGAGTACCAAAGCATCTCTGGTCTTATGTTTAGCCAGGTGACAGCGAGTACCAAACACATCTCTGGTCTCATGTTTAGCCGGGTGACAGCGAGTACCAAAGCATCTCTGGTCTTATGTTTAGCCAGGTGACAGCGAGTACCAAACGCATCTCTGGTCTTATGTTTAGCCAGGTGACAGCGAGTACCAAACGCATCTCTGGCCTCATGTTTAGCCAGGTGACAGCGAGTACCAAACGCATCTCTGGCCTCATGTTTAGCCAGGTGACAGCGAGTACCAAACGCTGGAACAATATTTAAGAATAAATCTTGCCCCACAATTCCACGTATTTAAAATATTTTTAAATACAACAATTACCATTAATGTAACTTCTCGTTTATGTAAATGGTTTTAAAGTGAAGAGAAAAAAAAAATAACTGTCATGCATCAAGTTGTTGAGACTTTTAAAATCGTGCTTATAATCACTTCAACAGCATGAATCTTTCGTCTTCAGACACAAGCACCGTCCAAGCAGATCAAATTAAAATTATTATATCAACAACTTCTTCTGCAAACCCTGACAGTTTTTCTCTGCTGTTTGGCATTTGTACCAACCCCCCCCCCCCTTAATCTACTGTCAGTGTTGATGTTTTATTCAATGAAGTTTGTTGAATTCTCACAATATACCACACTTTGGTCCAATAAGCTCCTGGTGCGCTCTTCCATTAAAGCTGTTAACGATATTATCTGTCTTTTACTCGGGGGGGTAAATTAACTTTTCATTTAAAAATGTGCACCGAACTAAAGATTAAAAAAAAAAATTCCCCTTTAGCTTTGGAATCTCTGTTATTGACTGAATTCCGGCAGTAAAACCAACTTTAATTACATGTTAACCAGGACACTTAAAATTAGTCTTCACCACTATTGATAAAATTGTAATTTATTTTGGCAATTTCAAATTCCTCACTCCTTTTGTTTATTTCCTTCGCTGCAGCAAATCTGTTCATTCGTACTTCCTTGCACAAACCACTCGCACTTCTCCCACTTTTTAGTTGGTGCTTGTTTTTTCATTTGCAAATCACGACAGTTGTTTTTTGTATTTTATTTTCTCTCTGCATTTCATCCAATTTCCTTCTTGTTTGGACTCTTCTGTTTTTGACCTGTCTTTTTCTTCTCCTTCGATAGGAATGATTTTTGTCTCAAACTTTGTGTCATGAATTACATTGCAGATGAGAACAATAATAACATTGTTGAAATGTCTGGGATATTTTATATCTTGGATATTTTTCCCGAATTTTTTCCTGAACGTGAAGTAACCCTTTGTTGTTTTTTTGTGATGGTGGCATACATGATGTTTGTGTGATATTTTTTCCCCAAAGTTGTAAATTGATTTTTTTGTTTTTTATTGTCTGGTACAATTATCTCTCATTCAATTTGTTTGATGTTTTTCAAAAATAATCCTATAAGTGTGCTCTAATTGATGCAAATTTATTTCGGAATAATACTTTTTTTTTCCCCTCAAACAAGTGTTTCTAAACAACTTCATTAGCCAAAGAAAGTTTGTTGAAACTTATTACAAAAAGTACCCTTTCAATTATCACATCTCAGTAGAGATTTGTTTTTTTCCCATTATCATTTCCCCTATTGCTTTGCAACATAGTTTGCTATGATCTCTAGATTTAGGTACTATTACTGAGAATTGTAGAGCCGTTAGACCCTGTAGATATTTCAAATGAAGTTGTAAACTTCACCGATTCTGCAGTGATAACGTTTCAAGCTCTACGCAGCCTCACTTAGACGTAGACCACTACTCATAAGACATTTATCAAAACCCTGTCTATATGTTTGACCTCTATTTTTACAGGTTTTTGTGTAGGGATTCTTAAATCTTGTTTTTGTTGGTGTGTATTGGATAATCTTCAGAAATGTTTTTACCCCACTCTGGGTCTACCCGCATGCTTCATATACCGTGCCTTTCTCTCGAAACCCCTTCTCTAGGACGGTGCCACCAAGCTCTTACATAATCACCTTCGCAACGCTACGGTCAATGAAAACGAGGTAAATCTGTGCATGGGGTATGCGGTGGTGGTGATAATTGGTGTCGGGGTGCCAGATTTTTTAAACGCATGACTAGCTAGAAAAAACACAAACCGGTTCCCGTTTTTTTTGCAAGCCCTTTTTTGTACTGCTCTTAATGCATTTCCCAGCGTTTGCAGACTGGTTACCTGATGTATGATTAACATCACCGTTACCTTCCACCCTTTGTGTATATATATATATCTTGCCACCCTGACAACTTCCATTATTTCCCTTTTGCAGTTGAAAGTAATTTTTTTTTGATTTAGATGTGGGAAGTTCAATGTGTTTTTTTCCTTGTCCAGCTCTCCCATTGATTCCTGTCAATGTTTCCTTCCAGTCTTTCCTTCCTACCTTTACTTGTTTCCATCCATTCTTCATAAGTTTCCTCCAATCATCAGCTAATTCCTCTATTCTGCAGAAGTTCTGCAGCAATTTTATTCATTCTGCGGCAGTTTTGTCCATTCTGCAGCAGGTTGTTTTCCATCACCAGTTTCCTTCATTCATCAGCATTTTCCTCCATCACAGCACTTTCCTCCATTCATCAGCATTTTCCTCCATTCTGCAGCAAATTTCTCCGTTCTGTGGCAGTTTTTCTCCATTCTGCAGCAGTTTTTTCCATTACCAGTTTCCTTCAATCATCAGCATTTTCCTCCTTCACAGCATTTTCCTCCATTCTGCAGCAAATTTCTCCGTTCTGCGTAGTTTTTTCTCCATTCTGCAGCAGTTTTGTCCATCAACAGTTTCCTTCATTCATCAGCATTTTCTCTATTCATCAGCAACTTCCTCTATTCTGCAGAAGTTTTCTTCATTCTACAGCAAATTGCTCCATTTCTGCAGCAGTTTCCTCCATTCTGCAGCAGTTTCCTTCACTCTTCACCATTACATCATTAATCATTCCATGATGCACTCTACATTTGTAAATCAATTTTCCAATCATTCTATGTATGCCTTCCCCTTTAAAATGTCTTTCATTGACACCTGTTTTTTACTCATTAGCATTTCAGTTACTCCTTACCAATCCCTTTTCCTGACAAACCCAGACTTTTAGTGTTACATGTATTAGTGAATAATCACTTTTCCTGGGAAAAGGGTGGTTCCATTTTTATTAACCAGAGCGTTCCACAGGAACATTTTGAAGGACCACAGAGACCAGTTCTAGAAAAGAATTGCTTTGTAATGAGTTTTTCCTGATTTCTGGAATACTTTTGTTGTGAATCTCCTTTTTTTTTTTATTTATTTATTTTTTTTTGCCTTCAAACTTTTTGAAAGGCACCCACTTGGAATGAAAGATGGAAAGTCTTGTTCCTCGTGTTAGTTCCAGTTCTCTTTTTATGATGACTTAAAATAGTCGGAGGAAAACCCCTTAAAATTAAACAATTAGGTGAGGTGTACGGTAGCACCATGTGTAAATCTCTTTTGAGTAGAGAAGAATGTGGTTGACAGCTCAACATTTTTCGATCTGTATGATCTGATTGTCTTCTCTGTTAACACATGTTACAAACCTCACCTTACATGTATTTAAAGGCAGTGACAACATTGGTAATTACTCATAATAATTGTTGGCCTAAAACCTTTTTTTGAAACAAGTAATGGGGAGCAAGTAATGGGGAGCTGTTGACGGTATAAACCATTGTGAGAAACGACTCCTTCTGAAGTAATGTAGTTTTCGAGAAAGAAGTAGTTTACCACAAGTTTGATTTCGAGACCTCAGATTTAGAATTTGACGTCTCGAAATCAAGCATATGAAAGCACACAACTTCGTGTGACAGGGGTGTTTTTTCCTTCATTATTATCAACTTTGATGACCAATTGAGCTAAATTTTTCACAGGTTTGTTGTTTTTTTTTGCATATGTTGAGATTCACAAAGTGAGAAGACTGGTCTTTGGCAATGGCCAATAAGTGTTCACTGTCTTTAACTTCCACCAAGCAAAGTTTCAATTTCTAATTTAAAATGAAACAAATTAGTTCAATTAGTTTTTGTCCTTTTCAATTCAGGATTGTCAGGATTTTTCTACGATCACTTCCCTTTTTACTCTTTGCCACTTTTTACTCTTTGTGAAACTGCAGACCTGTCCTGAAATGTTCACACATCTCTACCTTATTCTTCTATTTATACCTAAATCATACCATCTCCTTTTTTTGGGTAATCCTCCCATCCGAGTGAATGTGTGTACAATGCATCAGGCCAAAACCCTGGCTGAGAAAAGTGCCCATAACAATCATTATGTTTTTGCAGTTTGTAGACATGTTAAGTTTTAAATGGTAGCAATGTGTTAGATGTATTTAACATGAGTAACTAACTCCAATAGTGTGCACAAAGTAGGTCTACATGTAGTTACATGTAGTTATGCATGTATTCACAATCACACTTAACACTAGCACTAATTAAAAGGACATTTTACAGGCATGATATTTATACTGCACAACTACCTTCTGACGAAGGCCCAGTTTGGAATGAAAGATAACGGCATTTCCCCTACTTGTTTTATATTAAATGGTCTTTTTCCAGACCGGACCTTCGTCAGAGGCTTAAATTAAGATATAAAGTCATTTTTGCCAATTCAATAACATTTAAAAAAAAAACGCTTTTGTATCAAATCGAAACATTTGTTGTGGTTACATCCAGGCCCTTAAGTGAGATTCAATGTTTTGACAATTTCATACCACTGACACTGACACCTTTGATATGTATGTAAGTCAGCTTTTGTGTTTGATCAAATGTTGCCAATGACCAAAATATCAATATCATGCCTGTTATTTGTGCCCATGGAAATGAAATGTAGAGTTGTTGTGTACATGTAGTGACACGTACATGTATGTGTACTTTATGTAGTTGATGTTTATAATTTGAGTTTTCAGTATTTTTGTTTTAATGATCTTAGTTATTATTTTTTTTTTTTAGTTGTAAGGTGTAACACTCGTACATGTAGTACATGTAGTCATTTAACATTGCACACATTAATCCCATTACATGTATGTTTGTGTAGTGAATTGAATTGCACGCCTCACTAATGTCTAACAGTGGTAGAGTGACATATCCATTGTAAGGCAGTGTACACCATTGGCTAAGGAATGCGTTTGTGGAAGAGAAGCTTGAAGGGACAGGGTTGGGGAATGGACATGTCGACGTCATCAACACCCTGTATGGAGGTTTGGCATTAACCTGGTATGTTCTTTAGGGTTGTCGTCTCGTTGAAACCAAGGACTTAAAGACAGTAGACACTATTGGTAATTGTCAAAGACTAGTGTTCACAGTTGGTGTATCTCAATATACATAAAATATCAAATCTGTGAAAATTTGAGCTCCACTTCCGAGGGAGCCGTTTCCCACAAGGGAGCCGTTTCCCACAAGGGAGCCGTTCCCATACTATCATTCTCTCCCCATTACTCGTTACCAAGTAAGGTTTTATGATAATAATTATTTTGAGTAATTACCAATAGTGTCTACTGCCTTTAAACAAAACGGATCTTGGTGTTTTGAAAGAGTGAGGACATCCCCGCTTCGCTTTTGCAAACAAAACCAAAAGAGACGTCGCCCAAAAAGTATAATCAAATCCAAAACAAAACAAAAAACTTCTTGATTTACTGCATAAACAAACATCATCTTACACGTACATGTATAAGGTGCCCTTGTGGGGTCTTGTACGTAATTGAACAATAGGCCCCGCAAAGTTTTCCTTCAATCGGCTTCGGAAATAGGTTCCTCTTCTGGCATGTCTGGTCAACTCACAGTCCTGGGAGGGGGTTGGTGGGGGGGGGGGGGGAGGGTTGCATAGACCTCCACTAATGACCTCATTGCCTTAGTGTATACTAACTGCTTAGCAACACAAAAGGGGTAGTAGTGTGAAATGCAAAGAAATAGTATTCTTAAAATTATCTGCATATTTTGTAAATAACTGAAATGCTGTAAGTACATTTATCGCTGTGTACATTTTGGTAATAATATTGACCAGGCGCTTTTGAGGTAGTTTCCTTTATTGCCATTAGTTTCTTAGTAAAGTTGTAGTAATTCTCTCTTAAACAATGGTGTACACTGTCTGGAAATATCAATGGAAATGTCATCTACCTTTTAGAGAGCGTCACTTTCATCGCGGTTACAGCACAGGTTTGTTCCCAAACATCCACCCTCCTTAAAGAAGCACATTGCCTTCAAATTATTTCAAAATATTTTAAGGTGTCTGGAATTGCTCCTCGTCTTTTTTCAAGAGTTGCTCATGCATCAAAATACCGGAGTGGTTTGTAATTAGTGAGTAGTGAGTAAACAAACTTAAACGTGCCTCTTGAAATACAACCAGGGGAACGTTCATGTAGTCTGCCATTTTGCGGTTCCACAATGTAGCGGACTGTGTTCTGTCATAAAATCACACACAAAACACACAAAACACACAAAAATTTCAAGGGAAATTTTGAGGGAAATTTTTGGTGAATCATTATATATTCTACATATTATTTTCAAAACGTACACTTTTTAAAGCCCAAAACGCCCCAATCCAAAGGCAATGTGTCTCTTTAACCTTTACATTTGATATTAATACCATTGTGTACCTTTCCCCACTCTTTGAATATAACACCACATTCATTGCATCAATCTTGGATCGCTTCAACTGAATCTGTAATTCGAACCAAAATTTGAAAGTTTCTGTCCTAATCCTACCAATGTATTTTCCACACTGTCAGTTCAAAGTACATGTTAAATAACAAATATGCACAGAAAAATCTGTACATGTAAGTCACAGTTTTGCAGTCGGAGTGTATGAAATGTAAGTTCGTTTCTACCCTTACACTGATGTCTATTCAGTACTTTCCTGAGTTTAGAGTATACAGTACTTAATACATATCGGTGTAAGGGTTAAAAGGGAATTTTATTCTTTATCCCCTATGCAAACATTAACACATATATGAAATAATTTGTATTTGTCTAATGTCAATGCAGAGTATAGCCGTGGAGCTCCAGCGTAAGGCCTCGCCGCGATCGCCCTACAAAGCTTCCCCTCGCTCCACGGACTCCTCCCCACGGGGCAGCTATGCCAGCAACGGACCCCCGGAGTTCGACACGGAGAACATGAACTCAGAGGACATCTACGACTCGCTGCGGCGCACGACGGCCGAGATACAGAGCTTCACGTACAGCAGCCGCGACGACCTGGACGCCTTCATGAAGGAGGGACACCGTGTGGACAGTGATGAGGTATCGGCCGATAGCGGAATCACAAGTTCCATGACGGATGTTAGGGTGGATAGTCCCCAGGGCAAGGTGAAGGCATATCCTGAGTTTTCGCCGGCTCGTAACGGTTCCGTCTTTATCCATGCATACCAGCAGCAGCAGCAGCAGCAGCAGAGCATTGCCAAAACGCCCCCAGCCACTACACCATCCCCTTCTTCCGTTACACACAACTCCTATAATCCATCCATCTACCAGGATAATGTTAGTACCCCCCTTGCTTTTTTCTTTATTTCTGTTATTCGTTTCATTCTGTTCGCAGTTTTGTTTTATTCCTTTTTCTTTTTCTTTCTTTATCCAGAAGAAGGCACAACATTTTACGTTTCATTTTGTTGTCCTGTCTTCCACAAGTTCATTTAAAGGAAAACTGTATATAAATTTATTACTGCAGATTTTTTCGTTAAGTTGGTTTGTTTTCTTTTGGGGATTTCTTATTTTAACTTTTTGTTCTTAACCTAGCCAAACTAACAACAGTCATAGAATTGAAAAACAAACAACACACCACTCATTGGCAAGGTTTTTTTGCTTTATTTAGTTTATGCAAATGTCTCATCAGTTCCTGGTTATTTCTTTAGGGGCAACTGGCAACTTATTCCTTAAAAACTAACGAGTTCTTTACTGTGTCTTGTTTACTTCTAAGATGTCCCTAAATTCATTTTGTTTTGTAAAGACAACAAACTCCCCTCATCATTAGGAACACTTAATATAAAACTAATACACAACACTTGTATTAGTGGCCATACATTCTACACAGTGGCCCACCAAAACCTTTTCAAGAGAACGGCTGTACTTAAAAATTCTTGAGGACAAAATCCTTATGTGGCCACAACGAGAGTGAAGAAACACTAGTGTGGTGTCTACATGTATGATTATTTAGTGTCTTCTTTGTGTTGATGTACAGCTTTCAGATACACATTTACTTCAATGTCGAGTGATCAAAGAAATATTGATTAGAACAGGATTTGAACGTGTAACCTCCGGATTAATGTGCGGGCTCTCTACCAACTGAGCTATCTATCTAGCCTAATATTGACGGCCTCGCCATTTTGCCAATATCTTGTGTTTTTTTGGGGGGGGGGGGGTGGGGGCACCAAATGCGTCCAATTATAATTTGGGACTATTATTCCCATACTTTTGTAAGGATTTTCAAAAATACTTCAAACCAAGGGCAAAGCCCAAATCCTTCTTATTTTAAAGATTTTTTTAAATCCCACCACTGAATGTTCAAATTTCAATCCAAAACATCATCAAAATCTCTTTCTTCCTTAGTTCAATCAACTTTTTCTTTTTCCTTTCATCATCATTTTATACTCATAATACAAAAGTCAATCAAAAGACATTTCGAGCAAAACAAAAGTTCACTTTTCAAACTGCTACAGGTAGTGTAAAAAATCAAAATGGGTTTTCATGGACAGAGATAAATTAACACAAACAACCTAAGTAGGATTTGAAACTTTGCATGGTGGAAAACGATATAGAAAGGTTTGCGGTAACACCATGTAATGACTATCTCTAATGAGTTGGGGTGGTTCTGAAAAGAACCGTTGGTTTCAACTCGACGTTTCGATCAGTATGCTCTGATCGTCTTGTGGAGAAGGCTGGCCTCTGATGCTGCATGCTGCTTAAGTACTGTGGAGGTGGATTGGTGATGCATGAAGGCGGGAAATAGAGACGGGAAATGGAGCTCGGTGATGCGTGGTGAAACTTGCTGTGGAGCCTTGGCATCAGAGTCCAGCTTTCTCCAGAAGACGATCAGTATGCTCTGATCGTCTTCTGGAGAAAGCTGGACTCTGATGCCAAGGCTACTGATCGAAATGTCGAGTTGAAACCAACGGTTCTTTTTAGAACCACCCCAACTCATTAGAGAAAGTCATTACATGGTGTTACCACAAACCTTTCTATAAGAAACAACACTTGCAACACAGTCAAATAACACTTGCACCATTTTTTTTATTTGTTCAGTTTTTTTCATAATTTTTTTAAGGTTTAAATAACCTTCCCCATTCCTGTTATGTTCAGTTGAATGCCCAATTCACCTAATACAGTTTCCGTAGTCTGATTGTAGTGAATGCACACAGTTGTTATTTTAGTGTATTATTTGCACCCCTGATGAGTCCCATGCACGTTCCTGATGTGTTGAAATACTCCGAGTAGATTGCAGGCTTGCTGTAGTTTTCAACAATTTGATTTGGCGTCTAAAGAACTGAACCAAAAAACTAAGTACATGTATTCATTCATATCCGGTCGACCTTGCTGAGCGCCTCGTACAGTTTCATGCCAAAACTGTTTCAATGTTTATGAATCCCTCTCTATAAAACCACCTTCCTTTCAAGAAAATCGTTTCTCAAAATTTGATACATTATCAACAGCTGCAGTGCTTCTTACCTTTTTTTTAGGGGGGGGGGGGGGGGGGAGTAATGTCAAAGGACTACATGTACCCTCCCTTTAAGGACAGCGTCATGTTTCGGACAAACAGCGATTTTTACCTTGGTTCTTAGAACAGATAATTAGGCAGCACCATTTGAAAATCTCTCTTGAGTCTTGTTTGTGCTGAAAAACCAGTGGGTGACAAGTCAACGTTTCAATCATGCTCTGATCATCTACAGGAGAATGATCACAATTAAGAAGATAATCTGAGCACACTGATCAAAAACGTTTAGTTGTCGCCCACCAATTTTTTTCTTCAGAACCAACATTACTCAAAAGAGATTTACACATGGTGCTACCGCAACCCTCACCTATTTATGCTCCCGTCATGCAATGTTTCAAATCCTATGTACCTAAACATTATTCAGTATTTGCCGGTGACGAAAACGCGATCGTACAAAACTATGAATGTTACCCAGAAGCTTCCCTGGTATGCCTAGTAGATTTGTAGAGTCGCTTGATTAGAAACATGCCTTGCCACTGTGGATCTGTCTGCTCTAACACCCGGCCAACACGTAGTACGTGTACATGTAGCTAGATGCATAGATTGTGTTGTGTGGATAGTTACACTCCACAGTACTGTGTGATTTTTTTTCCTGAACATTTTGATGCATTAATTTCTCATCTTGTGGCATAAAATCTTTAAGAGCAAGGGAAATATCAAATTTAATTTTGTGATACATGTACGTTTCCCTTCCTCTTTAAATGCGAGAGCTGTCACCGTCGCTTGAGCACATTTGTTGATGAGTGTGCAGCCGATTGTAGATTGGTTAAAACAAAACTAAAAATCAATGCATTAAAATTGTACAAGGAAAGTGTAATGCGAAATGGGCAATAACACCAGTGTAATTTCACTAAAACATTGTATTGCCCCTAGATGTTTTTTTTTATTATAGTTTTCATGGTGTTATACTGCAAACCTTTCAATATTATTTTTTATATTTTTTTATATATTTTCTCATGAGAATCAAATTTTGAGTTTAGTTGTACAACAATCTTTTTTCTAGTTTTTCAAAAGAGCAAAATTTTTTGTTTGAGGGGTTTTGATGGCAGATTTTTTTTTTCTTCCAGTTAACCATAAATTGCATTTTGGGTTGGTGGTGGGTTTTACTCATTAATTCACACCTTCACGACTCATCTATTGTAATCAATAATATAAATTATGAAATATGTTGCCACTTTTACGGGTTGTTTTCAAAGCCATTAATAATACTAATTCATTATGGTTTAAGTTATGTTAATGTACTAAAATAATTTGTTTCTATTTTAAATACATTTATCAATTTTGATGAATTGCTTTTAACAACCATTTCATTTTGAATGCATTATTTGTTCCTTGTTGAGCAGGGTATATCAGATACTAGACTGACAGTCACTGACGGTGCGTATGATGATGACATACTGGCTGAAGGTAAGAACCTGTAGGAAAGATTAGTTCATATGATGGTGTCAGACTTGGGATGTGTTTTTTGGTTCAAAGGCATGATGTGTCGCAGTCAGGCACACTTACCTAAATTCTGGTGTTTCTGATTAGCAGAGTGTTGGTTCGAGTCCCGGTCTTGGCATGTGTGTCTTTGAGCAAGACACTTTGCTTTGTCCTTGGGATTGGACATTAAGTCATAGGTCCAGAACGCTTGTAGTAGTTTACTCCTGTGTTTCTGGTTCACATATAGTAAGCAATCTTGATTACAGGTTTCCTCAGGCTTGCGAGCTAAAGTGATTTTAAAAGTTCACTTCTTTAGAGGAAGGACTTCATCATGTTCTGTCACTTAGCATTCTCTTGATGTCTCTTATAAATTACACCTTTTTTTTTTCTTCTTATTGCTAACAGGTGACCATGTGGACATCCTAGTTCCTCTGCTAACAGAATTATCAAATCACAATCAAAGGTAAGAGACAACCGATCAGAAAAATTGTGATTAAATAACCTATAAAGCCTATTCAACCCTACACCATACATGCCATATGAACAGCTACATACAAGTCAGCCGTTGTGCTCTAAAATACAGGGGTCCGGTTGGCAATAATCAGTGATGAACTACATGTACATCATATACATGTAAGATAAGTTAGTTACACCCGGTTCAGACAGGGGCTCCAAAGACGCACTGAACCAAATAGATTAGGGGCGACTCTAGGTCGATACAAAAACATTTTGGTTTCAGACAGGCGAACTAGACATTACATTACATTGGCTCGGCTCATGACAAGTTGGACTTCTGAAACAAAGGCACTTGAGAGCTATTTAGTACAACTAGAACAGTTAATCGTTCGACTTCTACATGTAGCGTGTCCAGTCGCTCCTAACTGTTTAAGACGTCAACATTTTCATGTACTTAATTCAGAGTTTGGTTCAGCGCGTCGCTGGAACGCTTGTCTGAAACGATTGTGACTTTTCCTTGTTTTGTTGTTGAAGGTTTGAGGAGAGACGGACAGCCATGATGCAGCTCATCAAGTTGACTAGATCCGAGAGTGTTGCGATGTGGGACAACCACTTCAAGACTGTATTACTCCTTATGCTGGAAACACTGGGTGATGTGGAGGTACGTAGGGTTTAACAAAGAGGCATTTTCATTCTTTATGCCATAGTCATTGCTGAAAGTTTGACTGAGATTGTCTCTGTTCTGACACAGTGGGGTTTGTTTTTGCAGACATAACCAATACTTGTTTTTGTCATTGGTCAGTGATTAGACAATGGGCAAAACAACCAAACAGATAACATGAGAGTGGGTGTTTTAGAAACTCGACACAGTGGAAGATGATAATGAGCCCGTTACCATTAAATCAGGTACAATGTACCAGTGAGTACTTTTCAAGGTTACCAACAGTTCGTTGACTTTGCCTGTGGAATTCTTTTTCACAGAACTTGAGGAAAGTACTGAGTATACAGTGCTTAATTCACATAACGATAACAAAAATATTATTGTCTTTATCCCTGATGCAGAAAATAATCTTGATTAAAAGTGGTTAGTTGAAAGATGCAAATGAGTTTGTTGTTGGGGCCCGATATTATCCAACCTTATCAACAGCTGTCCAGAAAACAATTTGCCTGTAAAACGTTAAAGAAATTCATTATTTGTGGCACACATGGAAATACTTGTAAATGGTGTTTGAAAAATCACCATCAGTAACATTTTGTCCATAAAAGATTTTAATTTGGGGGTCTGTTTTAGTGAAAGTTAGGTTGATGCTAGTTCAAGGGAATTGAGAGTTAGTATCACTGTTGACTCTGTTTTCTTTGACCTTTCAGGCTTCTATTAGAGCAATGGCCCTGCGCGTGTTGAGAGAGATCTTACGGAACCAACCTGATAGATTCAAGGACTATGCTGAGCTGACGATACTGAAGATACTGGAAGCTCACAAAGATGCCCAGTCAGAGGTAAGGCGTCACACTCTTCATCATGGGTACCTGGTTTTAGTCCTGGATTAGGATTATTCTAATCTAATCCTTTTTAAGCTTGGCTTGTGTTTAGCTGTGCTTATGAAATTAATCGTGGTAAGGGTAACTACTACATGTAGGTAAACAGAAAAGGACTGCTTATAGGCTTAATAAAATTGGTTTTAGAATATGTTTAGCAAACGTTAATCTGAAAGTGTTTATATGGTCCCAGAGATGGGGCGTGACTTCATTTGCACTTCAACTTCAGTGTGCATACCTGTCGTACACCACTAACCAATCACTAGTTTACTATTGGTTCTCACGTGAGCTACATGTAGCTCACTGCTTGTCTGGATTTCTACGGGTCAAGTTAGGCGCTGTTATTAGCTGCGGCCTCGGGAGAAATGTTGCTCCCACTTTTTCTCCGGTTTACCGGAATCCGTCTTGTTGTATCGTTGATTTTATATCAACGTTTTCTTGAGTATGTCGTCCTTCATCCTGAAGCAGTTTGGAGCATGGGATCTTCTCTGGAAGTACACAGTTTGGAAAGAAATTTCGGACATCGAATCCAAAATGTGAGTAGGCTTACCAGTAGCCATAGTGGTTGCCAGCACAACATCTTAACAATGGCTTCGAACAATGCGGTTTCGGTTCAGCAGTCAATCGACAACAGACCTCCCATTGTGTCTGCTACTGTGCATCGCTACACTAAACAACAGCTACTTGACTTACGCGTGAGTAGAACCCCCATATCTGACAAGTCCTATAACACTATGAAGGAACTGGGCATTGCTCGTCACGTAAGAAGTCGACGTGCAGGAACTCATATGTTCAAAAAGATCAAGAATTGCCGTGTCCCTCGACCTGTCAATACACGAAAATCCCATACCAGTAATCTTTCTAACTTGCGACCAATTTCCCTCGGCAAGCCATTTTCCAGTCTATCCATACATCTCTGGAATGCGAACTCCGTTCGCAACAAAACCACCACCTTATTGGACCACATTATATTGTTTGATGTTGATATAATGCTACTGACTGAAACCTGGTTATCCGATGACGACATGGTTGTAATTGGTGAGTTTACACCCCCTGGTTACAGCTTTATCAATTTTCCTCGTGGCGGTAAGACCTACGGTGGAGGAATTGGCATTGTGTACAAGAAATCTCTTCAACTATGCTCTACTCCATCCGATTTTTCATCCATTAACTTTGAACATTGCATCGTTACTCTCAACAACTCCATCCAACTTATCGGCATATATCGTCCACCTCCGTCACGTGCAAATGGGCTGAAAACATCTGAATTTTTGGACGAGCTTGAAACCTTTCTCGACGAGAAGTTGGTCACTCCTTACAAAACTGCCATACTAGGTGATTTCAATGTTCATGTTGACTCACTTGATAACCGGGACTCCAATAAGTTCGCCAAGATCGTTTCCAATGCAGGTTTTACTCAGCACGTCAACGGCCCAACACACAAGCATGGGCATACCCTGGACCTAGTTATGTCTCGTGATGATGAAGATCTAATCCACGAAGTTCAAGTTGACCCCTTGCTTCACTCTGATCACCACGTAGTGAAATGTACCATCTTGTGTGCCAAGCCTCCACCACTGAAGATCTCAACTACATTTCGTGAGTATGGCAGGATGGACCACGAGCGCTTTGCAGAGCTTCTTCATGACCGGTTCACAGTCTTTCCGGATAGTACCAACCCTAACATTCTCACAGAGTCTTACTGTTCAATAACTTCTACCGTCCTTGACGAAGTTTGTCCCTTTGTGACCAGAGAACGTACCGTCAAACCCAAACTCCCATGGTACAACAACTCCATCCATACTGAAAGGCGTGTTCGACGTCGGCTTGAACGGAAATGGAAAAAGAGCAACTCAGCGTTTGACGAACAAGCCTTCCGTTCTCAAAAGGAACATGTTAACAAACTGATCACTGATTCTAAGATTATGTACTTTTCTGATAAATGTACCAATTGTAATATCAAAGATATGTATGCCATAATTAATGTTCTTCTTAACAAGACTGCTCAAGTTTTACCTGAATGTGAATCTAACACAAAGCTTGCTGACAACTTTCTGTCATTTTTCAAGGACAAGGTTGATACCATACGCTCCAATGTCAGTTCACACCCTGATACCAATGTCACTGTTCCTAAACAGACTTCCACTGTCTTTTGTATGCCAGAATTTGAGCAGCTTACTTGTGACGCCGTTAAACAAATTATCATGCGTCTTTCAAACAAATCTTGCTCACTGGACACCTTACCATCCTGGTTGGTTAAAAACAATCTATCCACTCTTCTCCCGGTTATCACAAAGATTGTTAATGCTTCCCTCTCATCTGGTATATTCCCGTCCAATCTTAAACACTCTGTAATTACTCCTGTACTTAAGAAGAGTTCTCTTGACCGTAATGATCTTAAGAGTTACCGTCCTGTAGCCAATGTACCCTTTTTGTCCAAGGTCATAGAGAAGGTGGCAACATGTCAAGTAATTAACCATGTGGACAGCTACACACTAGGGGAACAGTTCCAGTCTGCTTATAAGCGCTTTCATAGCACTGAGACTGCCCTCCTTCGGGTGAAAAATGACATTCTTCGTTCCCTTGATAAAAGTAAAGCTGTTCTCTTGGTGTTGCTTGACATGTCTGCCGCCTTTGACACGGTTGACCACGACATTCTCCTCCAGAGACTTCATACTCAATTTGGAATAAGCAGTACGGTCAATACTTGGTTCAGCACTTATATCAAAAACCGTACCACCAAAGTTTCGATAAAAGGCGATTTCTCAAGACATCATATCTTTACCTATTCCATACCTCAGGGGTCCATAGTAGGTCCGTTGGCTTTCATTTTGTACACCAATCCCATTGGCGAGATCATTCGTCAACATGGTATCTCATTTCATGAATACGCTGATGATATTCAGCTTTATGCTGAGTTTGACCCTAAGTCTGAAGGTGATCGTCAGCGTGTACTCAGCAAATTATCATCATGTGTGCTTGCCATCAACAAATGGATGGCTCAAAACATGCTTCAGCTGAACCAGGGAAAGACGGAGTTTATTGTTTTTGCGAACAGTCATGTTTTATCCACTCTCCCTAATCTTGAACTAATATTGGCCGACTTTACAATTCCTGCTTCCACATCTGTTAAGAACCTAGGAGTCTCGCTTGATTGTTCTCTGAATATGTCTCATCACATTAGCTCTGTATGTAAAACTGTTAATTTCCACATACGTAATCTATGGCGTATTCGCCGGTTTATTACACAAAGTGCTTGCCATCATGCCGTCAGAAGTCTGGTCTTGTCCCGTCTTGACTATGCCAACTCTCTTTTGGTAGGTGCCCGCGAAAATGACCTCGCTCGACTCCAGCGTCTACAAAACAAGGCCGCTCGGCTAGTATTTGCGTGTGGCCGTGACCAGCCTTCTGCCGGCCTGATCGCATCGCTGCATTGGCTCCCTGTTAAAGAACGTATCAACTTCAAAATTTTCACTCATGTATACAAAATCCTCCACACCCAATCTCCATCATATCTGGTTGAACTTGTTCATTCCCAAAACTCCAATACTGCTGATGAATACAGGCAACGACTCCGCTCATCAGCTGATCAGACCCGGCTTTCCGTTCCTAGAACTAGACGGAAAGCTGGGGATAGCTCATTCTCCATAGCTGCCCCTCGCCTATGGAATGAGCTCCCCGCGGGTCTGAGAGAGGCGATCTCGTTGCCTGTATTCAAAAGCCTCCTCAAGACATTTCTTTTTCCCCACCCATCCTAGTTTGTTTGTTTTTCTTTTGTTTTGTTGTCATAGTCTCATGTAAAGCGCTCTGTTCTCCGTAGAGCGCTATATAAATGTTTCATATTATTATGTACAATACTGAGGTCAACATGGCCTGATACAAACACTGTTCAGGGATAGTTAATACAGGCCTTTTTTCTCTCTCTTTTTCTTCAGGTTGTACGTGCAGCTGAGGAGACTTCAGCCACTCTAGCGCACTCCATTGCCCCAGAGCAGTGTGTCCGAGTATTATGTCCCATCATACAGACAGCAGACTATCCAATCAATCAGGCTGCAATCAAGATGCTTACCAAGGTAAGTCAGTCTAGGTACCATACTGCTGCGTATTGATCATCAGTCAAATGGAATCTGCAATAATCAGTATTCTTTGTTGGGGATGTTTAGCAAGATATTCAACGGACTAATGTTTTAAATTTCACAATTAGGTTCTGGAGCTTATGCCAGGAATGGAGCTGGAAGAAATTGTTTCAGAGGTGGTTCCAGTTTTACTGAAGGTATGTGTTACTGTCAATGCATTTATAATCAGATCACATACAGTAGCAAGCACCCTTATTGATATGTTTCTTTGGCCTTGTGAGCTACAGTGACTAAGCCCGGGCATCCTAGGTTGTAAAGCTGTTGTGAATTGCAGTGCAGTAATCGCTAAGAGAGGGGATTTTGTCCCGTTGTTCCTGGCAGTGGCTACTTACATGTAATCCGCCTCATAAACCCTTATAAATAGATCTACATACATGTATGCATATAAATAGATCTCATAATTCAATTTTTTTTAAAACCTTTCTTTAAAAGTATCTGTTTGTTCAAACGCTCTGGGTACATGTACATGTACCTTAGTTGTATGTTTGCTATGTAAGACTACATGTACAGTATATGGACAACCCTCACAATAGCCCTGAGCCAACCAACCACAGCTCTCCTTTCAGGAGAACCAATCAGAGCGGTGATTGACTGAACCCCTATAAATAGGCCCACTTCTCTCTTACATTATCTCTTCATTCTCCTGACGATGACTAGAGCAAGCTAGTCGAAACATTGAGACCAATTTAAGAACTTACTCTGCGGTAGTGTAGTTAATAACGATCCTACATGTATAGGCTAAAGTAGTAGTCCCAGCCAATTTTCTATTCCGCCTACATGTAGGTAGTTAAAAAGCAGGACAGTTTTCTTCAGAACTGAGAAGTCTCCCGAACACTCCGATTTCGAATTCTCTAAAGAACAAACTCTACCTGGCAAGTAGATATACACATGGTGTTACCGCAAACCAAATACATATTGATACCTCCCCAGGCAATGCCTCAAATCACACATAAGACTACATGTATATTGTTATTAATACTTCATAAATCTTTGACGATAACTTTGATATTTGATTCCTTTAACAGTCCTACGACCATAATGAGAGTAGTGTACGTAAAGCCAGCGTCTTCTGTCTAGTTGCTATACACACAGTCATCGGTGAGAGACTGAAGGACCATCTGGGTAGTCTGTCTGGCAGTAAGGTAGGATGGATATTAATGCAATCAGCCCCTAACCGGCTGTGGGGTGAAGGTCTGGTACCTATGTAGTCTCTCCAGAGAATTAGAAATCTTGTAGGAATGATTCATTTGGCGTGGTGTACCCCCTTCCTTTTTGTCTTTATTGTATTCTGGGTATCTCAGGAAATTCTTTAGAGGTTTTCAGGGGGGGGGGGGGCTGGATGTTTTTTAACAAGAAGGGAAGAATGTGTTACAGTATGGGAACTATTGGGGGGTAGGTTTCCTCTGCCACATATCCAGCAACATGTCTCACACTCGGAACGTTGAAACCAATTAACAAACTCACAGCGCAGTAGTGAATTTAATAATGAGAAGTCCCCTCGATCCACCAAGTGAAAGTAGTAGTCATGGACGATTCTTACCTTCTCCCCAGGTACATGTAGTAGTTAAAAAGCAGGGTAGTTCGTTTCAGAACTGAGAAGTATCCTGAATTCCAACTCCAGGGTAGTAGAATGTATGTAACAAGACAAGTTCTCAAAAGAACATAGTCTACCCAACAAGTACATGTAGATACATGTACACACATGGTGCTACCACAAACCAAATATACATTGATACCTCACCATGTAATGCCTTAAATCCCATCTACATGTATGATTGTATTTTCAGACCAAGCTTTTGAATCTGTACATAAAGCGAGCACAGTCAGAGAAACAGACCAGTGTGCCGTCGCCTAACTCTCCATCTGCCTTGTCTAGCGGGAGTAGATAGTTACATCATGACAGACTCAAACTTCTTAATTTCTACACTGAGACGGGGAGTGCATCATCGATGGAAATAAACAGGTCAGGATGATATCTCTGAGTTTTTTCATCTGAGTGGGAGAGGACGGATTCTTAAAGAGGGACTAAATTCTCGCTCGTAAATTTTTGCATCAAGTGGGAGCAGTCAGGGAATGTACCAGTGTGCCGTCACCTAGCTCTCTATGTCTGCATTTGGTTGTGAGAGTTAATAGCTACCGGAAGACGGACGACATTTGTGGGTTAACTGAATCTGCAAGAAGTATTATAAGGTCAGACTTTGAAGCGATAGAGAGAGAGTTGTTACAGGTATCACATAGTATAAACCACAATGGAAACTGACTGGTGATCCCGCGGCTGCCGCTTCCCAGGTTGTGTAGTAACTTGGGTGTGATTCCTGGCTACACGTTGGTTAGCGGGTGAATGGCTTCTGACTGGCTTCCCTGATTCTGCAGAAAGTTCCCTGAAACTAAAAACCAATCTTCCCATGTTCTGATGAACAAATTTGTAAATGTCCCTGTTATAGAAACACCCTTATGATGATCTCCCTGATTGTTGTACTGAATGCAAGATACAAATGTAGGCAGCTCCTGCTAATCTACATGTACTATTAACCCCCACTCACAAATGGGAAACTTGGCCAAAACAAAACTGCTCAACAAAATGTTTATATGAGCGAAATAAATTATAAATAGAATTGCAAAGACATGAAATAAATTATTTATCCTATAGGAGGTTTTGACTAATGGTATTTAACGTTCTGGACGTATGGTCAAACTTAGATGCGAAGAAATTTAAAACGAGATTTCAAAATGGCAGCATCGTTTATTGTAGACGACACTGTCTCCTTGTAAATGAATGTTTGATCAAACATTGTATATAAACTGACATCTCAAATTGAAGTAAACTTCTTGCTTCTCGCTTACTGTAAGCAAAATGCAAAGAATTGGTGCTTACGGATGTAAGAATACCAAACTTGCGTCAAGCGTATTTCCACTCCTTGTTACTAGGCATTCTTTGCTTACACAGCTAGCGGAGCAATTCGGTGCTTGCACAGTAAGCGGAGAATGATAATCGTATGTGCATAATTCGGCGGTAAGCAGAAGTGTGAAATTGTGCCCAGTTCATTGATCAATTTTTATCAATTAAGTGAATTGAATTAACACTATTGGTTATTGTAATATGTACAAAAAGTTGGTGTCAAAGCGTAATAGTCTTAAAGTTGCCCAAAAAAAGTACAAATTAAATTCCAATGAAATTGAGAATCAGATTTATTCTGTAAGAAAAAATATACCCTTTCAAGCTACACTCGAACCTCCATTAAAATATTGACAATCAGAGTAATACATGTTATTGTTTAAAAGTAAAACGGTAAAAAACCTGACTGTTTTAAAGTTAAAAAGGCCAAAATATCCAACTGTTTTTCAGTGAAGCGACAAAAAAATACCTAACTACTGGTCATTTCGCCTTTGCTACTATGCAGCTGTGTCTATTTATACTTTGTGTATTTGTTTTCTCATTTTATATATTTGGTCATTTAACCAGTTACCATAGGAGGTGTCTAGCCTTATTTTGATGGTGACAATCTGTGCTTTAATTCCATGTGAAGAAGGAAACTCTGTACTGTTAAAAAGTGGTTTTTCTTTGTGTGTTTTTATGACATGTATTTTACATCCTAAGTGATTGTGAAGGGTGTAATTTTAGACCTTGTTTAGAGTCTGAGGGACCTGTCACATCAGGCAACTTTTACAGGCAGCTTGGAGGCAACCAACCTAAGTGCAGGCTACAAGATCACTTTTAATAGCACATGAATAACTTTATACAAGCGGTGTCTTACCATCCCTAAAAAAGATATGTGAAAAATCATATGAAAATGCTCCTTCTTCTTGGAGATTGCCTGGAACGGGTTGCCTATAAATTGCCTCGTGTGACATGGGCCTTTGATTGCCTTTATTTCGCTGCATCAGCCACGCAAAACGCAAAGCCCTGTACAAAAAAGATTACAACACTGTAACCTGCAAATACAGAGCAGCCTTCGAAATTCGTACATTCTGAGAACGATTTGGCACATTAAATTGTAAAGTTAAGATCATGGTACAAGCTTGCGAAGGATATTCATGGGAACGTTACTGGCCATTCAGTGTGTACAGGATTTTCACTAGCTTAGATTCCCATATTTACAGCTCAATGAATGTTATTTTTCATTTGAGGGAAACTGCCCATCCATATTTGGGTTAGTCGTTGTACTCTTCCTGAATAAACCTACCACTAAGTACCACTAGAAGAACAACTCTCCCTGATTCTGCAGAAAGTTCCCTGAAAACCCCCCAAATATTTCCATGTTCTGATAAACCAATTTGAAAATCTCCTGGCTTGTGAAGACCTTTTCCCCTTTAACGTCAACTAATTCTCCCTGACTGTTTTTGTACAAAATCTTCTCGTTTGCTAGCTGTTGTCGACAGCTCTGCATTAAAGTTATCAAAACTATTTGGCAGGTGTATTTTACTATTTAGTATTTAAGGCAAAAACACTTCTTCTTATTTGACCATCAGGGTACGCCTGGCCATCCTATCCAAGGCTTCTAAAACTGGTACAAATTGCATTATATGGTAAACAGGGTGTTTTGTTTTATATTTCTGTTTATTTTTTAATTTCCACTAGGACTGTTTCTGTGTTGGCAAATCTTTCTTGTTGAATAACTTAATTTGCTCCGCGGCTCGGCCAAAGTTTCATTTTAGAGATATTAAGGATAAATCAGATTGTTTTTTAAATACAGCTTTTTGATTATTATTATGAATCGCAGAGAGTATTACATGTAGTAAGAGATATTTGTACATTTTTCGTGTTTAAAATTGTGGTTGCAATCAAAATAATTTTTTTATTTTTTTTTTTTTTGGGGGGGGGGGGGAAAAAGTGATTGATTTGGACAGAGGCAGCTTTATGTTCGTGTGTTGTCTTTCATTGTGAGCAAGCGTTTATAGATTAAGAGGTGATCGTTAAATGTTTTATAAAAACCTTCATAGTAAATCTTGTAAATAAGTACATGTCATTATTGCCCACTTGAAAATGGTTTTTGTGGCTTTTTGTTTTATATAATTGGACAGAGGATGAAGGATGATAAGAGTTGTAATTTATATGTTTTATTTCCTGTACAAATTTAGGTGTTTTTTTGACGTTTGGTGTCGCCCATCTCCCTAAAGGCCATCAGAGCGGGTTTGTTGATCAGGATTCTGGAGTTAATTTGTTCTTGTACAGTTGTAAGGATCTTCCATTAACAGCGATAGCTGCGCCCCCTTTTTATGATAAATGAAATTCTTGCTACACGCACCAAATGTTTTAAATGTGATGATTCTGAGTTGATGGACCCTTTTTTATTTATGGGGGTTTGTTTACACGATCATGTCACTTCGTTTCTTTGTATCTGGCTTTAAGGTGTTGCATGTATCATTCTTTTGTAAATAGCAGCGAAGAAAATAAAGATTAGTGTCAGTTAACCTTTCTTGTGACCTCTTTCTGTTTAATTGTATTTATTATTGTTCGATTTCAGTTTTATGTGGTTTTGCTTCAAGCCATGCTGCTTGTTCCTGTTGATGTTTTATGTCATTTTAGCCAACATTACAAGGGGTAAGCCTTGCTACTCATTCCTTTTGTTGTTTCATGTAATTTAAGCCAACTATCAAGGGGTAAGTCTTACTGCCCACTCCGTTTGACGTTTCATGTAATTTTAGCCAACATTACAAGGGGTAATCCTTGCTGCTCATTCCGTTTGATTTTCCATATAATTTTAGCCTACATTTCAAGGGGTTAGTCTTACTGCTCATTCCTTTTGATGTTTCATGTAAATTTAAGCCAACATTACAAGGAGTAAGCATTAAGAAAGTATACATGGCCTTGTCACATTTTGGCGCAAAAGGAACACTTTGTACACATTTTCAAGTGCAACGTGCACAATGCTAGAGCCTTGTACACTTTTTCAGGAGAAAAGTACACAAGGCTATAACCTTGTACACATTTTCAGGCGCAAAGTACACAATTTTCAAGCGCAAAGTACATGAGGCTATAAGCCTTGTATTCATTTTCCAGTGCAAAGTACACAAGGCTATATATACATGTAGCCTTGTACACTTTTTCAGGAGAAAAGGACACAGTCTTGTACACATTTTCAAGCGCATTGTACACTTTATAACAGAAAAGTACACACATTTTCATGCGCAAAGTTAACAAGGCCTTGTAAACATTTTTAGGAGAAAAGTACATAGCCTTATACACAGTTTCAAGAGAAAAGTACGCATATATTTTGTATAAAAGTATGTATATATTTTCAAAAGAGAAGTCAAATTTTCAGGAGAAAAGTACACAAGGCTATAGCCTTGTACTCATTTTCAGGAGAAAAGTACACAAGGCTATAGCCTTGTACACATTCTCAGGAGAAAAGTACACAAGGCTATAGCCTTGTACATATTTTCAAGAGAGATGTACACAAGGCTTGTACACATTTTCAAGCGCATAGTACACAAGGCTATAGCATTGTACACATTTTCACGCGCAAAGTATACAAGGCTATAGCCTTGTACACATTTTCAGGAGAAAAGTACACAAGGCCTTGTACATATTTTCAAGAGAGATGTACACAAGGCTATAGCCTTGTACACATTTTCAAGCGCAAAGTACACAAGGCTATAGCCTTGTACACATTTTCAAGCGCAAAGTACACAAGCCTTGTACACATTTTCAGGAGAAAAGTACACAAGGCTATAGCCTTGTACACATTTTCAAGAGAAAAGTACACAGTACACTTTTTCAGGAGAAAAGTTCACAAGGCTATAGCCTTATACACATTTTCAAGCGCAAAGTACACAAGGCCTTGTACACATTTTCAGGAGAAAAGTACACAAGGCTATAGCCTTGTACATATTTTCAAGAGAGAAGTACACAAGGCTATAGCCTTATACACATTTTCAAGCGCAAAGTACACAAGGCTATAGCCTTATACACATTTTCAAGCGCAAAGTACACAAGGCTATAGCCTTGTACACATTTTCAGGAGAAAAGTACACAAGGCTATAGCCTTGTACATATTTTCAAGAGAGAAGTACACATTTTCAAGCGCAAAGTACATAAGGCTATAGCCTTGTACACATTTTCAAGCGCAAAGTACACAAGGCTATAGCCTTGTACATATTTTCAAGAGAAAAGTACACAAGGCTATAGCCTTGTACACATTTTCAAGTGCAAAGTACACAAGGCTATAGCCTTGTACACATTTTCAAGCGCAAAGTACACAAGGCTATAGCCTTGTATACATTTTCAAGTGCAAAGTACACAGTACACATTTTCAAGAGAAAAGTACACAGTACACATTTTCAGGAGAAAAGTACACAAGGCTATAGCCTTGTACACATTTTCAAGCGCAAAGTACACAAGGCTATAGCCTTGTACACATTTTCAAGCGCAAAGTACACAAGGCTATAGCCTTGTACACATTTTCAGGAGAAAAGTACACAAGGCTATAGCCTTGTACACATTTTCAAGTGCAAAGTACACAAGGCTATAGCCTTGTACACATTTTCAAGAGAAAAGTACACAGTACACTTTTTCAGGAGAAAAGTACACAAGGCTATAGCCTTATACACATTTTCAAGCGCAAAGTACACAAGGCTATAGCCTTGTACACATTTTCAAGCGCAAAGTACACAAGGCTATAGCCTTGTACACATTTTCAGGAGAAAAGTACACAAGGCTATAGCCTTGTACACATTTTCAAGTGCAAAGTACACAAGGCTATAGCCTTGTACACATTTTCAAGAGAAAAGTACACAGTACACTTTTTCAGGAGAAAAGTACACATATACACATTTTCAAGCGCAAAGTACACGAGGCTATATATATAGCATTGTACACTTTTTCAGGAGAAAAGTACACAAGGCCTTATACCTTATACACATTTTCTATTTCAAAGTACACAAGTACCCGATTTCGACTTCGGAGCCATCAGTTCGTGCGAGAGCAGTGATCTCGCGAGAGCACTATCTCAGCGCGTGGGGCCGATTTAACAACTAAAACAAGAAATGAGCAGTAAGGCTTACCCCTTGTAATGTGGACATAAATGACCCGAAACATCAAAATGAATGAGCAGCAATGCTTACATGTACCCCTTGTAATGTTGGCTTAAATTACAAGAAACATCAAAGGGAATGAACAGTAAGGCTTACCCCTTGTAGTGTTGGCTAAAATGACATGAAACATAAAAAAGA
The DNA here is from genome assembly GCF_032118995.1 of Asterias amurensis. Taxonomy (NCBI): domain Eukaryota; kingdom Metazoa; phylum Echinodermata; class Asteroidea; order Forcipulatida; family Asteriidae; genus Asterias; species Asterias amurensis. The sequence continues at coordinate 8,501,654 of NC_092652.1, forward strand.
ATGAGCAGCAAGGCTTACCTCTTGTAATTTTGGCTAAAATTGAAACATCAAAAGGATTGAGCAGCAAGGCTTACCCTTGTAATGTTGGCCAAAGTTACATGAACAACCAAAAAGAGTGAACAGTTAGGCTTACCCCCTGTAGTGTTGGCTAAAATGACATGAAACATCAAAAGGACTTAGCAGCAAGGCTTACATGTACCTCTTGTAATTTTGGCTAAAATGACATGAAACATCAAAAGGAATGAGGAGCAAGGCTTACCTCTTGTAATGTTGGCTAAAATGACATGAAACATCTAAAGGATAAGCAGCAAGCCCTTGTAAATCTTGGCTAAAATTACATGAAACATCAAAAGGAATGAGCAGCAAGGCCTACCCCTTCTAATGTTGGCTAAAACTACCTGAAAGATCAACAAGAATAAGCAGCAAGGCTTACCCCTTGTAAATGTTGGCTAAAATTACATAAAACATCAACTGGAATGAGCAGCAAGGCCTACCCCTTGTAATGTTGGCTAAAATGACCTGAAACCTCAAAAGGAATGAGCAGCAAGGCCACCCCTTGTTAAATTTCATGAAACACTACTTGATACATGTAAGGTGCCAGTCCATGATTGCTTGGTAAGGTGCTAGTGCATGATTGCTTGGTAAGGTGCCAGTCCATGATTGCTTGGTAAGGTGCCAGTCCATGATTTCTTGGTAAGGTGCCAGTCCATGATTGCTTGGTAAGGTGCCAGTCCATGATTGCTTGGTGCAGTGCAGGTCCATGATTGCTTGGTACGGTGTCAGTCCATGATTGCTTGGTACGGTGCCAGGCCATGTAGCTTGGTAAGGTGCCAGTCCATGATTGCTTGGTACGGTGTCAGTCCATGATTGCTTGGTACGGTGCCAGTCCATGATTGCTTGGTAAGGTGCCAGTCCATGATTGCTTGGTAAGGTGCCAGTCCATGATTGCTTGGTGCAGTGCCAGTCCATGATTGCTTGGTACGGTGTCAGTCCATGATTGCTTGGTACGGTGCCAGTCCATGTAGCTTGGTACGGTGCCAGTCCATGATTGCTTGGTAAGGTGCTAGTGCATGATTGCTTGGTAAGGTGCAAGTCCATGATTGCTTGGTAAGGTGCCAGTCCATGTAGCTTGGTAAGGTGCCAGTCCATGATTACTTGGTAGGGTGTCAATCCATGATTGCTTGCTACGATGCCAGTCCATGATTGCTTGGTAAGGTACCAGTGCATGATTGCTTGGTATGGTGCCAGTGCATGATTGCTTGGTACGGTGCCAGTGCATGATTGCTTGGTATGGTGTCAGTGCATGATTGCTTGGTACGGTGCCAGTCTATGATTGCTTGGTAAGGTGTCAGTCCATGTAGCTTGGTAAGGTGCCAGTCCATGATCACTTGGTACGGTGTCAGTCCATGATTGCTTGGTACGGTGCCAGTCCATGTAGCTTGGTAAGGTGCCAGGCCATGATTGCTTGGTAAGGTGCTAGTGCATGATTGCTTGGTAATGAAATTACAATGTACACGAAACATCAAAACGAATAAGCAGCGCAATCCCTCGTAGTTTTGGCTCAAATGAACATAAAAAGGAATGAGCAGTAAGGTTTATTTTTACCCTTTGTAAATGTTGGATAAATTGACATGGAACATCAAAAAGAAAGAACAGTCAGGCTTACCCCTCAAATGAAAATCAAAAGGAGTGATTAGCAAGGCTTGCCCCTTGTTATGTTTGCTAAAATTACATGGAACATCAAAAGAAATGAGCAGCAAGACTTACCCTTGGTTATGTTGGCTAAAATGACATGAAACATCATAGGTGCCAGTGCATGATTGCTTGGTACGGTGCCAGTCCATGATTGCTTTGTACGGTGCCAGTGCATGATTGCTTGGTACGGTGCCAGTCCATGACTGCTTGGTAAGGTGCCAGTGCATGATTGCTTGGTACGGTGCCAGTCCATGACTGCTTGGTAAGGTGTCAGTCCATGATTGCTTGGTACGGTGCCAGTCCATGTAGCTTGGTGAAGTGCCAGTGCATGATTGCTTGGTACAGTGCCAGTCCATGGTTGCTTGGTATACAGAGCCAGTGCATGATTGCTTGGTACGGTGCCAGTGCATGATTGCTCGGTAAGGTGCCAGTGCATGATTGCTTGGTAAGGTGCCAGTCCATGATTGCTTGGTATACAGAGCCAGTCCATGATTGCTTGGTACGGTGCCAGTCCATGATTGCTTGGTAAGGTGCCAGTCCATGATTGCTTGGTATACAGAGCCAGTCCATGATTGCTTGGTACGGTGCCAGTGCATGATTGCTTGGTACGGTGCCAGTGCATGATTGCTTGGTACGGTGCCAGTGTATGATTGCTTGGTGCAGTGCCAGTCCATGATTGCTTGGTAAGGTGACAGTCCATGTAACTTGGTGAGGTGCTGGTCCATGGTTGCTTGATACGGTGCCAGTACATGATGACTTGGTAAGGTGCCAGTGCATGATTGCTTGGTACGGTGCCAGTCCATGATTGCTTGGTGAGGTGCTAGTCCATGATTGCTTGGTACGGTGCCAGTGCATAATTGCTTGGTAAGGTGTCAGTGCCGATTGCTTTGTGATGTGCCATTCCATGTTTGGTCGTTATGGTGCCAGTCCAGGTAGCTTGGTGAGGTGCCAGTGCATAATTGCTTGGTAAGGTGTCAGTGCCGATTGCTTTGTGATGTGCCATTCCATGTTTGGTCGTTATGGTGCCAGTCCAGGTAGCTTGGTGAGGTGCCAGTGCATGATTGCTTGGTACGGTGCCAGTCCATGATTGCTTGGTAAGGTGCCAGTGCATAATTGCTTGGTTACATTTTGTAGGTGCCAGTGCATTATTGCTTGCTAAGGTGACAGTCTAAGTAGGATTCGAAACTTTGAAATACGATATGTAGAAAGGTTTGCGGTTACACCATGTAATGACTATCCCTAATGAGTTGGGGTGGTTCCGAAAAGAACTGAGTTGAGTTGAAACCAACATTTCTTTTCAGAACCACCCCAACTCATTAGAGATAGTCATTACATGGTGTTACCGCAAACCTTTCTATAAGGTGACATTCTACTAAATGTACAGTACATGTATGTATGCGTATTTAACTTTACGATGGATACTCAAAACGGCAAAACTTGCATCTGCCTGTGAATTGACCCAAAACTACATGTACATGTACATGTACTAACTGCACTAATTGCTTTCTTTTTATAGTGTGTCTTTAATAGTATACACATAATGAATGTTTATGAGTGCAATGGTGCAAATATGTTCATGAGTTGAAAGATGGAATGTTCTATTCAACGAGGCGGAGCCAAGTTGAATGGAACATTCCAGCTTTCAACGACCAAAGACACGCGCACGCAGTGATGTTTTTTTTACTCAGCTTTTTCGTTCCATCCGAAAAGTACCATTGCACGCTGGCAGCGTGCAATGGTACATTTCGGATGGAACGAAAAAGCACGGTGAGTGACTCAGCGTGCAATGGTACTTTTATTTGCTATCACGTGACGGACAATCCTCCAATCAAATGGCAAGGATCTGGGGTGTTTGGGTGTTATATAAAATAAACTCATTAATCATAACTCCACACACCTCTACGGTCAAGATAGCCTGAACATCCGACGTCACACTTTGAGGCTTGTGAATAACCAGAGACTGGCCTCCAGTCGGCGTGTACATGCACTTTTGACCTACATTTATTTCACATAGAGATACGCATTCAAATTCTATGGCTGACGTGGTAGGAGTGTACTGTTTGGGCATCTATGAAAAGCTCATGTCACTGTGCATGATATCATTGTATCCAATGGAATCACGGAATCTGAATAGCAGGTACCTCTCTTTATCCTTGTGGATAAAGACAGGGGCCCAGTCTAGGGACAAGATGGCTAGGATGTAGTTAAAGATCTCACCAGGCTGTAAAACTTGCATTGTAATCCGACTTTTATTCCAAATTCAGGAAAAAATTACATTTATAATTGTGATTGAAAAAACTACATGCAAAATTGTGTGCTTTACTATGTACAAGTTTGTCACCGACCCTCTTTAAAATAATTACTGAGGCTACACTGAGATGACCAGGGCAAAATTTCAAAGAGCTGCTAAGCACAAAAATTTGCTCAGCATGAAATTTCTTCCTTGATAAAAATAGGATTACCAACCAAATTTCCATTTGTTGCATATTGCTTGTTACTGGTTCTCAGTTGTTGTTTGCTTGTCCTGAAAATCAAGTGGAAATTTGGTTGGTAATCCTGTTTGAGCCTAAATTTTCACAGGTTTGTTTTTTTTATTTAAAAGTTGTGATACACCAAGTGTGGGCCTTGGACAATACTGTTTACCGAAAGTGTCCAATGGCTTTTAGCTTGTTGAATACAAAATCTGCAAAAAGTTACTCAATATTTATCTGATGTTCATTTGGTGTCTTATTAACAAAAAGTGTACCCATGGTCCAGTTTCCTCGCCTCTCAAATTATTATCATTTCTTCATGATTTTGCGCGTTACGAATTTTGAACCAGTGTCATCATCATGATCATGGGTATAAGAAAAATGTGGTTAGACTTTAAAAAAAAAAAAAATTCTGCAGGAAAACAAAGCCAGTCATGTCTTACCTAATACTTAAGATAATTTCTATTTTATCAAAATGTGGTCCGTAATTCAAAGTGAGCTTCCCAGGCTTAATTAATAGTCTTCCTACTTAAGTCTGATTTCCACAAAGGGATCACACAACATTAGTATTAATTGCATACTTTGAAGGGTTGGCCCTTGAAGAAAACACTTTATGGGACCTTTGGAGACGCTTGACGTCAGAGAGAAATGTACCTGGCTCCTAAAAGACTCTACTCAGATACTGTAACCGAGCTAGTGTACATGTACATGTAGCGTAGTTCCACATGCATGCCATGCATGTCAAGTAACTAGAACTCTGTAAACATGTCCTAAGAAACGGAACTGATCTAAAATAGCGCATAAATCCAAAATGGCAGACTTCCTGTGTTGCTATATAATTGTGTCGTTCATGAGTAGGGTCTATTGATTCAGCAAATTTCTAGGCGCAATTTTTTGTCCTGTAGTGGTGTTACCCATATTTACAAAGTTTTAGGCTGGGTGAGGGTTCGTTTTGTGCGAAGATCATCTGCCTTATCTAAAGGCACTGAACACTTTTGGTAATTACTCAAAATAAGGGTTAGCATAAAAACTTACTTGGTAATGGGTAACGAGCAAGCCTCATATTGTATTGTATACGTACATGTATATTGAAGCAATTTAGCCATGGGCTACAAATTCAATTTTAATAATAATAATGCAAAATAGAGCTGTTGAAAGTATAAAACATTGTGAGAAACTGCAGTTTTGGAAAAAGAAGTAATTTCTCACTAAAATAATTTTTAGCCGAGGTCTTGAATTCAAGCATCTGAAAGCAAACAACTTGTGTGACAAGGGTGTTTTTTCTTCCCTCATTATTTCGCAACTTCGACGACCAATTGAGTTCAAATTTGCACAGGTTTGTTATTTTATGCATATGTTGAGATACACCAAGTGAGAAGACTGCTCTTTGACAATTACCAAAGGTGTCCAGTTCCTTCAAGTGAATAATTAGTATTATCAAATGAAAAGTGCAATTTTCACTTAAGTACAAGTGATATATCCTGAGAAATTATTCTTGTTCTTGACAGTTGCCATTGTGCAAATTGTCAACTGCATTAATCTTGAAACTATTTGACTCTACATTATAGACGAAAAATGATTAAAATTATCTTTAAAGCACTGAAAATGTCTTAAAAGAAATATTCAGGCAAACAGGTAGATTTCAGATTGTTATCCTGATTCAGAAGGTGTTCCTGTTGGAAACTTTCACCCTTTTTGTACTTTCCCCTTATTTACCTAAACTCAATATTAACAGTAGCTAGGAACTGTGGTCATACAGTCACAACCCTGAAGAGTACCAAAGATTGAATAAATGGATGGACCACGGCACATGACAATGTAAAAATCTTTCTTCAAACTAAGCCTGGGCGACAAGTGAAATTTACAACTCGACTAGTTCCGATCCCGCCTCAAATAGTTGTGACTTTGACACTAGTCGCGACTAATTGTTAATTTCCAAGTTGCATTGCAATATTGTTTAACGCAGGCACAATACAGTCAAATTCATACTGAAATGATTGAAGGATCGTCACTGATGTCTGATTGTGTCTCCTAAGTAAACTATGCTGTTGTGAATAGTCGCGAGCGACACAATTGGTTTAGCAAGCAGGAAGTCGCGACTCTTTTTGTAGTAGTCAGGGCGACACGAATAACCAAGTAGTTGGATAATGGTAGTCGCGACTCGACTAAGCAATCATTAGTCGCAGCGGCACAAATAACCGCATAGTTGAATAATGGTAGTCGCGACTGGACTAAGCAATCAACAGTTGTGACTTCAACACTATTCGCCCAGGCTTACTTCAAACTACTTCAGTGTTAATAATAATTTAAAAGGTAATTTTAAAAACCATTCATGAAGAGTACGGTCGGCAATCTTCAACAGGTCCTGTGTGTGACGTTGATTTGAAGTGAAGAACAGCCTCCCAGTGTAGTTGGTCTTGAGTCATCTTATGTCATGATGATCGTGTAGCTATTCATTACCTCCCCTTTGATTGCTTGAAGTGAAAATAGACTTTCCTCCTTAACGTTTTCAACCATCTATCAAGGGAACAGAAAGGATATGATTTAATGGGCTGACAAAATAGTTGCAGTGATCAGGTTTCAGGAAATCACAAACCAGTGGAAAAACTGAGCTTAAAGGCAGTGGACACTATTGGTAATACTCAAAATAATTATTGGCAAAAACCTTTCTTGGTGACGAGTAATGGGGAGAGGTTGATGGTATAAAACATTGTGAGAAATGGCTCCCTCTGAAGTGCCACAGTTTTCGAGAAAGAAGTAATTTTCCACGTACTTGATTTCCAGACCTCTGATTTAGAACTTGAAGTTTCGAAATAAACCATCTAAACACACACAACTTCGTGTGACAAGGGTTATTTTTCTTTCATTATTATCCCGCAACTTCGACGACCGATTGAGCTCAAATTTTCACAAGTTTATGTTGAGATACACCAACTGTGAAGGCTAGTCTTTGACAATTACCAATAGTGTCCACTGCCTTTAATCCGTTGTGTGAATCAGGAGAACCTTACAAGTGAGATTTACTAAGGGAATCAATGTGTAGTGAAGAGGTTTTCAACTACTGGTTTAATCCCAACAAGGCCTGGTTCTTGATAATTTTACCGAGACGAAGTCGAGGTAACAAAAACCAGGCCTTGGCGGGTTTAAACCACTAGTTGAAAACCGATTCAACACACTTTGATTCCCATTCATAAATACCTTTTCCGTCAAAAACATCATCACTTTTTGGTTAAAAGTAAAATAAATGCAAAAATTATAATTGTTAAATGATTTCTTTCAACACAACACCCCTCCAGCTATAAAATGGTAAAGCCCTCCGCCACCATCGGGTAAACAACTCCTTATAAGGGAATGTTGTGCGCGTCGCGCGTATCGCACAACTGTTTTAGCCGTTGCTCTCGACCAATAGGTATGAAGAAACTGTCTTATAAGAACAGGTGCAAGGCCGCGTGTCACGCCCATGAATTAACACTTTTTACCGGTCATAAACAAAGGTTTACACACACCCACGTGACGCGCTCTCCACCAATAGGAATAGCGAAACTGTCCGAGGTTTTTATGAATGTAAATTTTTAATGAATAGGGAATTTTAATATTATGCAAGCCCGTAATTAAACATGAAGTGAATACACCATCATAGTACATAATTATTAAAAATCATAATAACTAGTACTTATTTAAAAGTGTTTATAGTGCTCTGTCTGTAAGCAAACAGAATGCAGTGCAGAGGCTGCATTCACTGGACTTAGACATCATAGATGGGACAAGAAGAGGTGCAATCTGTAGCCAACAATAGCAGAAAAACGCCATGACAATCACCTTCTTTTAATGATAACTGTACTAAGTTATTTGATTTGCAATACACAAAGCATGAGACCTACAGCTTTGCATCCCATCCGAAGGTTGATGCAATAATTGTCAAGTGTCTAGCTCAAGGACTCAAGTGTCATAAGAGGAATATACCATACCTCATGGCTTAAGAGGACACGTATTCTTTGTATCCCATCGGGAAGAACCAGGCAATAATGGTTGTCTTGCTCAAGGACACAAGTGTCATAAGAGGAATATACCATACCTCATGGCTTAAGAGGTCACGTATTCTTTGTATCCCATCGGGAAGAACCAGGCAATAATGGTTGTCTTGCTCAAGGACACAAGTGTCACAAGAGGAATATACCATACCTCATGGCTTAAGAGGTCACGTATTCTTTGTGTCCCATCGGGAAGAACCAGGCAATAATGGTTGTCTTGCTCAAGGACACAAGTGTCATAAGAGGAATATACCATACCTCATGGCTTAAGAGGTCACGTATTCTTTGTGTCCCATCGGGAAGAACCAGGCAATAATGGTTGTCTTGCTCAAGGACACAAGTGTCATAAGAGGAATATACCATACCTCATGGCTTAAGAGGTCACGTATTCTTTGTGTCCCATCGGGAAGAACCAGGCAATAATGGTTGTCTTGCTCAAGGACACAAGTGTCATAAGAGGAATATACCATACCTCATGGCTTAAGAGGTCACGTATTCTTTGTGTCCCATCGGGAAGAACCAGGCAATAATGGTTGTCTTGCTCAAGGACACAAGTGTCATAAGAGGAATATACCATACCTCATGGCTTAAGAGGTCACGTATTCTTTGTGTCCCATCGGGAAGGACCAGGCAATAATGGTTAGCTGTCTTGCTCAAGGACACAAGTGTCATAAGAGGAATATACCATACCTCATGGCTTAAGAGGACACGTATTCTTTGTGTCCTATCGGGAAGAACCAGGCAATAATGGTTAGCTGTCTTGCTCAAGGACACAAGTGTCAAGACCTACATATGTTCATGGTTGTTACATAAAGTGGACTTGACCATACCTCATCGCTAACGAGGACACGTATTCCCGTTGGCCCTTGCCGGAGTATCGTTGAGATCTGTTCTGGTGGAATGCTGTACAGGTTCGCTAGTTTGGCTTTCAGCTCCCCCAGTGTCTGCATATCCAGATACAATGCATGGTATACTGCTCAAAACCAGAAAAGAAAAAAATATGTAGAACAACAATTATAAAGCGGAATGGTACAACATCAGTTGATGGAAGATTCAGTCATTCTTAATTGCACACTTTCATGACTTAGAGAATGATAAAAACTCTTTCCTTGAAAGGATGATATAAGGGCCATTTCACACAAGGCAGTTTACAGGCAACCAGTTCCTGGCAATCTCCATAAAAAAAAGCCATTCACATTTCCATATTTTTCTTGGGGGATTATAAGACAATGTTTGACAAATGACTCATGTGCTACCAACGTGGTCCTTAAGCATGCACAGCAGCTGGTTGCATCTACGCAATTCAAAAACGGGGTGAATGATACAAACTCCTTCTTTGAAAGGATGGTTATAAGGGCCATGTCACACAATTTCCAACAACCAGCACCTGGTAATCTCCATGAAAAAAAAAACCCATTCATATTTCAATATTTTTCTTTGGGATTATAAGGCATTGTTTGAAAATAATTACTCATGTGCCACCAAAGTGGTCCTTAAGCATGCACAGCAGCTGGTTGCATCTACGCAATTTGAAATCGAGGTGAACCCAATAGTTTGCATCAAATAATTTGCTTTGCTTTCGTGCTCAGTATGAACTGGGCTTGATGTTGAAAAAACCTCTACAAGCATCATACTCAGTAGGGATTCAAACCCATGACCCCCACCATTCTAGACAGATGTCCCAACCACTTGACCCCCAAGCATGCCTGGTGATAGACTATGGACAATTCAGTTGAAATCCACTATTCAATTATTAAAAATAATGTGTTGTTAACAATTAAGTTTCCAATCTTAATGATCCAATGATATATTTTGTGATAGGTTTTGACCATTCCCTTGCTCTATCATACCTTGCTCATGTTCTTGACATACATATAACGTAAGTCGAGGTCTCACATGCCTGAAAAATCAAAAGTAAATCATCATAACCTGACTTAAAGACACTGGACACTATTGGTAATTGTCAAAGCCCAGTCTTCTCACTTGCTGTACACATGTATCTCAACATATGCATAAAAAATAACAAACCTGTGAAAATTTGAGCTCAATCTGTCATCGAAGTTGCGAGATAATAACATGAATAATTAAAGAAACATCACCCTTGTCACATGAAGTTGTGTGCTTTCAGACGCTTGATTTCGAGACCTCAAATTCTAAATCTAAGGTCTCAAAATCATTTTGTGGAAAATAGCTCTCTTGAAAACTATGTCACTTCAGACGGAGCCGTTTCTCACAATGTTTTATACTATCAATCTCTCCCCATTACTCGTAACCAAATGAGGTTTTTTTAAATAATTATTTTGAGTAATTACCAATAGTGTCCACTGCCTTTAATAGTATTACATAATATTTTTGTGAAACCAAGAGATGCCTCATAAGTGATCTTGCTCAAAAACACAAGTGTCACGACTTGGACTCGAACCCAAACTCTGCTGATCAGAAACACCAGGGCATAAGTCCAGTGATCTTTTTGCCACAAGACCATAATACATAGATTATGCATAGATTTCAAGCAGCTTCTGGGAACAATATCATAAGCGCTAGAGGAGTAGATCAGAGAACATGATTTTATCATCTCTTGAGAATATAATATCTGATTTTCTTCAACACGCAGACATTAAAAAGTCTGAATGCAAAAAAAAATTTGAAAATAATTTATCATCCCTGATAAAAGAACTCAGTGCTTGGTTCTCATTGCTTGATCTTTGTCAAAGTGCAAGCAAATTCATATTAAAAACGTATCCAACATCCTTTAATACACAGAGCAATATCTGACCTTTTTTGCAGTGCATTGTTCAACCTGATGCCATCAGCTGGTCCCATTATCTGAATTAGGTCTTGCTTGGCAAGCCGGAGAAGATCAGAACCTGAAAAAGTACAAGATATTTGATAATTTTTCCCAAACCGATGATATTTTGGTGTTTGGAACTGCTCATCCTTTTTAAAAGCTGTTCTTACATTAAAACACATTCATTAATACCTAAGACAGTTTATCCATTCTGATTGGTCGAGAGGTGTTGTTTGAACGGATGACATAACACCAGTAAAAAGTGTTATACATGTAACATGGGCGTGACATGCGCGCTTGCACCTGTGCGTATAAGACAGTTTTTTCATTCCTATTGGTCGAGAGCAACAGCTGAGTTGTGCAACATCACGCGATACGCGTGACGCGCACAGCATCTCCTTATAAGGAGTTGTTTACCCGAGGGCCTAACCATTTCATAGCTGGAGGGGTGTTGTGTTGAAGGAAATCATTGAATAGTTATAATTTTTGCATTTATTTCACCTTTTGACCAAAAAGTGTTGATATTTTTTGACTGAAAAGGTATTTATGAATGGGAATCAAAGTGTGTTGAATCGGTTTTCAACTAGTGGTTTAAACCCGCCGAGGCCTGGTTCTTGATAATTTACCTCGACTTCGTCTTGGTAAAATTACCAAGTCCCGGCCTCGGCGCGGGTTTAAACCACTAGTTGAAAACCTCTTCACCACACATTGATTCCCTTATTTAAAAATGTTACCGCTGTAAATACAAAAAGCGGAACATACATGTACAGTCTGCCATTTTGAGGAAAACAAAATTTGGTTTTGCAAAATAGCAAACTATGTTGTAATGATACATATATGACATAAAATCCAAACTATTTATAAAAAAACAATATTTTGTTAATCATCATATTATACATAAAATATCTTCCCAACCAAATTCATTTTAAATTTGTGATCTTCACGATTTTTGTTTCTTACCAAATCTGTAAAATCCATTAAGAGACCTTCCTTAGAATGGATTGAACAACACAAGTTACATGTATCAGAGAGTACTGTGATTCCTGTTCTCAGACATGATTAGTAGAGCGACATTGTGAGCTTTACCCAGGTGTTATCTATGATCCCTTTTCTTTAATCTTTCCTGTTAAAGGCAGTGGACACTATTGGTAATTGCTCAAAATAATAATTAGCATAAAACCTCACTTGGTAACGAGTAATGTGGAGAGGTTGATAGTATTGTGAGAAATGGCTCCCTCTGAAGTGACGTAGTTTTCGAGAAAGCACACAACTCCGTGTGACAAGGGTGTTTTTTCTTTGCATTAATATCCTCCAACTTCGACGACAGATTGAGCTCAAATTTTCACAGGTTTGTTATGTTATGTATATGTTGAGATACACCAAGTGGGAAGACTGGACTTTTACAATTATCAATAGTGTCCACTTTCTTAAAAAAAAATGTACATGTACATGTAGGTGTCTCAAAACAACTCACAAGTACAGTTCCTACCTAAAATCACCCCAACAATGTCTATTTTGTAAGCACAAGCTACCAAGAAACATTCTGCATTGTCTGTTAGTTGGAAAAGTAGTTTTCTTACCTGCAAAGTTTTCAAAAAGCTTGGTGTATGCACCAAACCGATTCTGTTTCAACCATTCTTGAGTTTCCTGAATACTTGTACCTGCTGAAGGAGTTCCCTTAATTAGGACAAAGAACAAAATAAAGAAGGTTACAGTCATGAGCCTCAAGTAATAACCCATTTTTATAAATATTTTTTTATGCATATCGCCTGACATACAAGGCATGAAGGCCATTTCAAGGTGTGGGCTACAATTATTTTTTTCCAGAGGCCATTGCCACCTACTCCTAGGGCTGAAACACGGTTACCCCTTTTACGGTCCATACAGATGTAGGCTTGGGTATCATCAGTCCGAAGCCTGGCCGGTAGAGCAGAAAGCACTACCTCCCCAATTTTGCGTAGCAAGTGTCACGAATGGGATTCAAACCCACACTCTGCTGATCAAACACCAGAGCTTGAATCCAGTGCTCTTAACCGCTCAACCATGACACGCGGTTAGATTTTGACAATGTCTGGTACAATGACTTGCTTAGTCACACTTGACCACTTAAAGGGAAGGTACACGCTTGGTTTTTGTCAAAGACCAGTGTTGTCAGTTGGTGAAAAGGCTTTGATCAGTACCATTTATACAGAAATAGAAATAGAAACGAACTACATGTAATAGACGGAACATGTTAGTAAATTTCCATGGTAAGGGATACTTTTTTCTTCTTTTTTTACAAGTGTTTACTTGCGTTTGAACTTTACAAAGCACACAAGGACCATGGCAAAAGTTGAATGAGGTTTATTTTAAGGCGTGAACTCACCACAAAGTTACTGGCACCGCCTGCTGAATCACCCGCATCACTGCCTATGGAGTGGTTGTTAAATGATCTTTTTAAAAAAAGAGAAAATAACATCGTCTCATGGGTGGTAAAATGCTAATAATGCAGATTCATTAGTTCTTGCAATTGTAGATGTTCTTGACATCAAAACAAACCATCTGTTTGGTTAAATCATAGAGCTATCCAAAGTCACCGTTATTTCATGGAAATGACCGATTTGTGAAGACTATATGACGATCAAAACCCAGCACAGAAAAATATAAGCTGCCATGGAATGCGAATCTGTTGAAAGTGGTTTCTTGCAAGTAAGATTTGACTCATGAAGCTTTGAAAATTTACTGCCAATGCACCCTGATATCTGGCACATCACTGTAGTATATTACGAAAGTGTAAGGCCGCCAGGGCTACCTTGATTGAAGCATGGAGCTATTTAAAAACAAGGTCAAATACTGGTTTTTTTTTCTTCATCTGAATATGACCTTGGGAGCCCTTCTTAAAGGGGATAAGGAAGGCAAATACTTACTCGTCAAATGAACTAAATGTGTCATCGTGCTGAAAGATTGGTGAATTATTTCTGAGATGAAGGGGGACTGGGGAACTGTCCGGTGGCAACTGTAATAGAAAAATAAATTGGTTTCTGAATAAAAAACAAAGCAAAATCACATCACAAGCCTCTCAACTTCCAAGCCAAAACCAGAATCTTTAGACAAAAAGAGTTAAATTTGTGAAGTTTATCACTCTACCCAATACCTGTATAATTTTACACCTTAACAACTTTAAGGAACATTACAGAATTAGTTTTTGCTAACAAAACAGTTGCTGGCAGTGAAAGCGCTTTATTAATCCATCATATACATAAACTGACAATCATGTAGAAATTTGAGATCGATCGTCCACCTGGGTCACGAGAGAATAGTGAAAAACCGATTACAAATTTTCCATTAGATCGATGTCAAAATAAAAATGAATAAAATGCTCACTGAGCGATAAACTCAAAACGCAAAATTATATTATTTATTTCTAATCAAATATGACATTTCAGACAGAAATATTTCAAGTGATTTTTTCTACTATCATCTACATTAGACTGTGTAAGTTTTATTTAAATCTGTGACCTTCACAATTTGTTTTCTTATAAGTTCTGTAACGTTCCTTTAAGGACCAATAACTTTACGACCTTCTTATTTGCAATAATATTAAAGGCAGTGCACACTATTGGTAATTACTCAAAATATTTATTAGCATAAAACCTTACTTGGTAACAGGTAATGGGGAGAGGTTGGTGGTATAAAACATTGTGAGAAACGGCTCCCTCTGAAGTGCCATAGTTTTCAAAAAAGAAGTAAATTTCCATGCATTTGATTTCAAGCCCTCAGATTTAGAACTTGAGGTCTTGAAATCAACCATCTAAACGCACACAAATTCGTGTGACAAGGGTATTTTTTCTTTCATTATTATCTCGCAAGTTCGACGACCGATTGAGCTCAAATTTTCACAGGTTTGTTATTTTATGCATATGTTGAGACACACTAACTGTGAAGACTAGTCTTTGACAATTACCAATAGTGTCCACTACCTTAAGTCAAATTCCCTTGGTACTGGGTATACAATGGGCATCCCTCATATAAAGTAGTACCAGACTATTTCTGGAGGGCGGGAAAACGGAGGGCACAGAGATAAACCCTCGTGGCACAGGAGAGAACCCAAGCACAACTCTTTTCACACCTTAGCCCCAGCCAGGAATCCAACCAGGGCCGATTTCACAAAGTAATAAGATTCTTCGCTGGACAGATTGTCAGTATTACCACATTGATTTGAATTGTGACATCACACTTTACTTAGCAACTACGATTGATGTGCAGTTAAGATCAATCTTATCTCTTTGTGAAATCAGCCCCGGGGCCACAGTGGCGAGAGGTGAGCGCTTAACACACTAGCCACCCATACAGCTTTGGTTCGAAGCTCCTTGCTAAATACGTCTAACTAACTATGCTGAAAAAGATGATATTCTCCACTGACATTACACCACAACAATCAGTTTGGCAGAAGATGTGAAGATGATGAAAGTTTGATACCAAACTGTGATAGTTCCCATGGAGAGATAGTATGTGAGAGGTGACAGGTTAGGCTAACTAACATGAATAACATGGAAAAGCGTAAACAAATAAAAACAAACAGTTCCAGAAAAGTAATATGAGTGCAAACTACTATTACAAAGTTATCTATCGCTACAGCAACATGGCTCAATTTCACTAAAACTGCCCTCAGATCGACCTGCGTTTTGCTTGTACTGCAGCGGGAACAGTCGGAACACAAAATGAACGCATAATCACACCCACGATAAAAACTGGTGCTTAAGTGTGTTTGGCATTCATAGCCGCACGCACGTCGGCACAGAAGCTTGCACGGATGCTTAATAAACAATCAATATAAATGGTAATGAATGTACAGTCTCCGATAACGCACAACAGTTCAGTGCTGTGTATAGTTTGTGATCACGGACTGGTATGTTCCTGACAGTCGGGCACAGCATCGTCCCAAAAAAGACAGTCGCAGACAGTTTTTGTGTCAACGCAAGGTCGACCTGAGGAGGTTTTCAGACTCAGCTGACTCTGTGTTAACAATATCACTTCAGTGTTCAGTATGTGACGTCACATTTTTGCATACAGGAGCAATTATGATTAATACACATCTTGAGAACAATATACGCTCCTTGTGAAATCTAGCCTGGGTTGGTGTATCTAACCACAGGCTAGCTCATCAGGGCTTCGTTGCACAAATTACACAAATTTTTTAAGGGTTAATGATGGGTTCCTTAAAAACCTGACTGATAGAAATGGATTGAAATGCGCTCTACAGTTTTGTACAATCTACTTTACAATATGATGACTGGTAAACACAATAAATCTTTTGAATAGTCAATGTTAAAAAATTATGATTTTCTTTTAATATTGTTTTGACCCAAATAAATATTGATAAGATAATGTTGCAAATGAGGCAGAACAAATCTCAAACATCACTCGTTTTCAATCACGTTTCCTGACTAATACAAAACAACTTTGAAGTTTAATCAAGAATGATTGAGTTGACGATCTTGGCTAGTTGGGTATTGCTTCTTTGTTTTCGATTGTCAATAATAATTTTGTTTTTCACTCATTTCTTTTTACCCATCCACCCACAATTTCATAGAAAAAACAACAACAAACTTTTTAATCATTGACTATTCGGCATGACCCCTTTAAGGCAACTGTACACGTTTGGTAATTACTCAAAATATAGATTAGCATAAAGCCTTACTTAGTAACATGCACCGGTGAGCTGTTGAAAGTATAAAACATTGTGAGAAACAACTGCTGAACAGTGTACATGTACATTGTACCTCTGAAGTAACGTAAATGTAGTTTTTGAGAAAGAGGTAATTTCTCACTAAAATAATAAAAGACTT
Source organism: Asterias amurensis (assembly GCF_032118995.1). Lineage (NCBI taxonomy): Eukaryota > Metazoa > Echinodermata > Asteroidea > Forcipulatida > Asteriidae > Asterias > Asterias amurensis. Next base: position 8,518,467 of record NC_092652.1, read on the forward strand.
CTGGCCCAAAGCCTTTTATTCCTATCTGAAAGCACACTATTTTGTACAACAAGGGTGTTTTTTCTTTCATCATTTTCTTGGAACTTCAATGACCAAATGAGTCCAAATTTTCACAGGCTTGAGAAAGAGGTAATTTCTCACTAAAATAATAAAAGACTTGGCATACACCAAGTGAGAATACTGGTCTTTGACAATTACCAAACGTGTTCAGTGCCCTTAAACACGAAAAAACACACAGGCCCTAAGTTATCTGAAATGTACATGTAGTACTGCATTATAAAACCCAGTGATGCATGACCCTTTTCATTTAATCCCAATAATGGATAAAAAGCTCACAGTGTTCGTTGATGAGTGATTGGACATTAAAGGACCTCTTATTAACCACTCAAGCTCTACTGGACTCTGAAAATTAAAAAATATAAAATCTAAATAAAGACTAATCTGGCAACAAATAGTTTCTGCCATTACTGCGGCGGTAACATCCTTTGAACATATGTCAAATTTGCATTTGGGAGAAAAAGAACATTATTTGGTTTACCCATACACACGAAGTGTGTTAGCACTTTATACTCAGTACTTTCTCCCAAACTTTGTCAAAAACAAAGCCACCAGGCATATTACTCGGGTGGGATTCAAACCCCCGACCTTTCCCAATTTAGAGAAGATATTTTACCATCCACACCCGAGTAATATGCCTGTAATTTCTTTTTCTCAAAGAGCCTGAGAAAGCACTGAGTATACAGTGCTTACACACATCGAAGTAAAGGTAAAACCAAACAATACATCACCGATTATTGGACCTTGGAATCACTTCATGAAATCATGAAACCACAGCAATGGCAGAAAAACATTTGGCATTCAAAATAGTCCACAATCAATACAAATGTCATCGGACGCTGTGCCGATTCCTTAGCAAACCAGCGAGTCAAATAGATAGTTTTCGTTACCACCTATACAGGCATTTGGGTTTTGGGCGCGCAAAGCGTTCAAATTTTCCAAGTAGCCAAGTGGTTCTCCAACCGATCGCTCAAGGAATTTGATAGAACTCCCATGTGCAGCACGTGCTAATAACACTTAGCGCATATTGTTGTGCGTTCAAAAACCAAATATCAACGCCTGTAAAGACGGCCGACATAACACTGTGTGACAACAAGTGAGAACTACCTATTACAGTATTAAGTCTGAATAGACCTTATGCACATGACGCCGTTAGAGTAGGGCACACTTGCCTAGAAGTCAAAAGGAGGTTGGTCATTGGCCAATCTTATGCACCGTGCACTCAAAACTGAGCAATGTTTCATTATCGTTTTACCTCTAAGATGTCGGCTGGATTACATCAAAGCATAAGGTCTATTTTGCATCCTTGGCTCTGGCTTAAATGGAAAGTATACCTTTGGTTTTTGGTTCTGTTCGATTGTTTTAATCCTATATTATATAAATGCAGATCTAATGAAAATTTCATTTTGTGGTCTCGTTTTTGAGATATCACCGTAGATCCGGAGCGAATTTTGTCCACGCAGGAAGAAAAAACACATATAGGAATAAACAATCTGAGAACTGTTTCAGGCTGTAACCCTTCCCAGATTCAAATTTTGAGGAATAAAAACTGACAGTACTTGGAAGTGAAATGTTTCTCAACTATCCAAAGCTGCTGTACTTCTTACCAAAAGTTGTTACCGCCATGAATTTTTAGAGTGATTACCAAGCGTATATCACCCGTTTAAGTTGAGGTATGTGTAACGGCATGCTTACAACTTTGCCAAACACTAATTCCAAGCGAAAGCCAAAAACTTTTTAAACACCATTATTACAATCACCAGTCTCAAAAGGTGATTATCATTATCCTGTACACTACATACAAAAACTGTATTAGGATTTGCGCAGACAAGTTTTAAAAAAGCCCAGTCCATACTTCCTGTGAATGCGAATGCGATACGTGATGCGGCGTCACAGCTTCATTTTCACTGCAAATTTTGCAAGAAAGTGGCCCTTTGTCAACTCTTCCGAATTATCTGAGGGGAAATTTGTGGCATCAAAATTTGTACAGCATTCCATTCTCAGGGAACCGGACTGAACTTGCTTATTTGATCTTTGACAATTTTTTTGACAAAGCTGGTACACACTTCATGCAGACCCAAATGCTGGACAACCTTTTCGAGAAGCTTTCATGCAACTTGCTGTCCTCAAAGAGTTGTCCTGCTTATATTACTGCCATAAGTATGAAGTATGAAACAGTCTCCACAGAGAGAAACTGTACACAAGTTTTACATGTACCGACAATATAATTAGCGCCGAATTTCATGCAGTTACTAAGCAGAACACGTTTCAGCACAAATTCCATGGGAGACTTTTGGTTACATAAGGTGGTAGCAGACTTAATACCAGGTAAATCCATTGTTCATGGTCATGTGTGCATGCTTAAAGACATTGGAAACTATTGGTTACTGCTAAGACCAGCATTCTCACTTGGTGTATCTCAACATACATGTATGCATAAAATAACAAACCTGTGAAAATTTGAGCTCAATCAGGGGTCAAAGTTGTGAGATAATAATGAAAGAAAAAACACCCTTGTCACACGAAGTTGTGTGCTTTCAGATGCTTGATTTCGAGACCTCAAATTCTAAATCTGAGGTCTCGAAATCAAATTCGTTGAAAATTACTATTTTCTCGAAAACTACGTCACTTCAGAGGGAGACGTTTCTCACAATGTTTTATACTATCAACAGCTCCCCATTACTAGTTACCACGAGAGGTTTTATGCTTATAATTATTTTGAGAAATTACCAATAGTGTCCACTGCCTTTAAACCACTCAATAAACAATGTGCATTTACCGTGAGTCTGCTACCACATAGTGTTCTAAATTCTCCCATTGCAAAGTAAAAAAAATAAGCAGGAAATCAGTAAAATTCAAACAAGCATTTTGGCTGGCAAGATTCTGTTGCAACCAAATGTTTGTGCTTAAAATCAGCATGACCCAAACCCTGGATAGTTTTGGCTGGAGAGTCTCCCACTTCCTCCAAAATAATCTTTTTTTTTAAAATGGATTACAAATTTCCTGAACAGTAGTGCAGTTTCAGGCTTGACGTATTGCCCTGTTCATTGAGAGTATATACATACCTGTACCTTCCCATTGTTTTCCGTCAAGCTCAGCTGTAAGTTTTGCTGTGAACAGAAATCATTTTCGGTACAGAAAAAATAAATAAAAGTTCACAGATTTACAAATAATTTACAGGGTTTACAGAAGGTTTATGGTGAAAGACTTATCTTGAAATATTATTCCATGAAATGCTTTACTTTTTGAGAAAACATTCAAACAATATCAATTCTCGATAGCGAGAATTAAGGATTTGTTTTAAACACATGTCATGACACGGCGAAACGTGGGGAAACAAGGGTGGGTTTTCCCGTTATTTTCTCCCGACTCCGATGACCGATTGAGCCAAAATTTTCACAGGTTTGTTAATTTATATATAAGTTGTGGTACACGAAGTGTGAGCCTTGAAAAATATCGTTTACCGAAAGTGTCCAATGGCTTTAAAAGAATATACCAATTAGATGAGGCTGGACAAAAACTCTGCCGATTCAAGTTTTGTGATGTACTCATAATAGAGTCCTCAAGTGAGTGGGGAAAACATTGCAAGTCTCTAAACCTCATGTTAAAATGGTGGCAAATGGAACTTTGTTTGATACTGTTTCATGGCAATATTCAAACTAACGCCATCAGAAATTCAGTGATTTCTCAGGATCTTTCCTCTCCACACCTTAGATGGGAGACCAGGGGTCGATTTCACAAAGAGTTAGGACTAGTCCTAACTTAGGACTAGTCCTAACTTAGGACTAGTCCTAACTTAGGACTAGTCCTAGGAGATATACAAATTGCATGGATAGTCCTAAGTTAGGACCAGTTACTCGTCCTAACTTAGGACTATCACTTGAGATAAGACTAGTCCTAACTCTTTGTGAAATCCACCCCTTGTCCAAGTTATGGTGGTGTGGTTTTCATGATGTCTGAAAATCACTAGAACTCGTTTGATGTCGTTTATACATGGTTTACTCGTTCATTTAAAAAGCCACTGTTGGTAAGGGGCTATCAAGATGAAAATAACTCAGGGGAGCTGAAGGTAATGTAGGAATTAATATTCCCCTTAAAACAGTCCTAATTGTGAGATGGAGGGCAACATATTTGAGTGAGAAGAAGCAGAAAGCCTGGATTCACGCTCAAACATCCCCACATCAGGCACCAGGTCAGACACACTGGTGCCACATTTACCATAATGGGTTGGGGGGGGGGGAGTAGACTTCTCTTACCTCAGTGAGAACCGTACACTCGTACGAGGGATGATATTTCTCTTTTTCCGAGTCTGATATTCTTTCCATCTTGTCTCGGTCTGTCTTGTGCTTTCTGTCAGCTCCCTTAGGCTGCACACAAGTAAAAGAAAAAAACATCAATCACAGAGAAAACATATATATTGACCCCTTGTTGGTGGGCAGTTAGGTTTACGTGTATTAACGCCTAAAATGCACACTTCACTGCATAACGCACGGCATATCGAAAGGTTTATCGCCCAAATTCATAGAGCTGATGAAGCCGGAACACTGCTTAAAGGGTCTATGTAACTTTTGTAGGACAAAAAACACAATGTCCACAGATTTAAACTAAACTTACAAAGTTTGGAGATAATGATAGTAGAAAGCTTCCCTGAAAATATTACGTGCTGAGGTGCTGTAGTTTTTAGGAAATGAGTAAAACAATGTCATGAAAATAATTTTGGTCTTATGAGACGAAAATTATTTTAATCATTTACAAACGTATTTTCATGACATTGATTTACTCATTTCTCAAAAACTACAGCACCTCAGTAAGTAATGTTTGAAGGGAAGCTTTCCACTATCATTATCTTCAAACCCTGTAAGTTTAGTGTAAATCTATGGACATTTTAAAAATTACACAAATCCTTTAAAGGCAGTGGACACTGTTGGTAACTACTCAAAATGATTGTTAGCATTAAAACTTACTTGGTGACGAGTAATGGGGAGAGGTTGATAGTATAAAACATTGAGAGAAACGGCTCCCTCTAAAGCAACGTACAAATTTAGTTTTAGAGAAACAAGTAATTTACCATGAACTTGATTTTGAGACCTCAGATTTAGATTTTGAGGTCTCGAAATCAAGCATCTGAAAGCAACCTTTGAGTGACAAGGGTGTTTTTTCTTTTCATTGTTATTAATTTGCAACTTCGACGACCAACTCAGCTAAAACTTTACCAAGTAAAATATTTCATGCATATGTTGAGATACACCAAGTGAGAAGACTGGTCTTTGACAATTACAAATAGTGTCCAGTGACCATCAGATAAATATTGAGTAACTCGCAGATATTGTAATAGACAAACTCAAGCACTTTTTATTCATCATTGACACAGCGATTGTTAACTGATATAAATCTCAAGCTGGTTGATTCATTATTTGTTTTCATCCAAAATTAAAATTGGTATATTTATAATATTCTATCATTTTATAGAAAAAATTATTTCAACAAAATACTGGCTTATTCTGTGTGTACCTTAAAGACTTTGATCTGGCAGCTTGCAGAGTGAATGGGTTTCTCATGCTCTTTATCATGTACATGGGTATCCACATGGACTCTGAACACCACACCCTTCTCACCACCATGCTTCTTGGGAGTAAACTCTGTACTGATGCAGTTAACCTAAACAAGACAACAACAAAATCAACAAGTTTAATATTAACAAATATATAGACCGCTTGCAAACACGCAGCGTACTCACATGTGCCTATCCTGGGTGGAATTTTTGGTGTCAAAATTGTATACAAACATGCACAAAAGAGAGTTGACACCCACAACTGCGCACATTGCTCGGTGGCGCGTTCTGTATTGTGTAAGAAATCAATAGCTCCCCCTTGCAAAACACCAACCGCTACAATAAGCCGAGGACACGCACACGTTTTTTTGCGAACAGAGAACAGCTATTGTCCAATGATCTGCCTCCTCTTGGAGAGTGTGACGTCAATATGCAATGGGTCTATACAGGCAAATGCACTACGGTGCTAGTGCAGTGGTTCACGGATTTGAGCTTTTGTGTTTCTTGAGTGCGTGTTCGAGTCCCACAGTCTTGACACTTGTGTCCTTAAAGCAAGACACTTGACCATTATCTCTTCGTCCGTTGGTCCTGTGTGTTTTTTAATACACGTTAAAGAACCCAGTGCATAAGCCTTTTTGAGGTATGAGGGCGTGATAGGTGTGTACTGTTTGGTTTGGGCGTATACCATAGACCTATATATATTGACTAGAGCGCTAACTTGCTCTGCGTTTTAAAGCCACCCCCGGCATAGACATGTTTGATGTGTTGCGTGACTACGGAACGATTTTAATTCACATTGGCACGTTTTTTTTACATTCGGCGTGTGCGCTTACGTACTTGACTGCCCATTCGCGTGTGTCCTCGCTACGAAAACTGTAAGTTCGACTTGATTGACGTACTTAAAAATGCATACGCGCCTTTTAAACATGACGCACATGACGCTCGCAGTTTGTACGCTCATCAGCAGATTGTGCGTTCACATTTGCTGCATTTTTTTGTTCGATGACACATAGAAAAGAACAAACGCACTATCATGCAAATAGCCGTACAATTGCCGTACAAAATTTCAAGCTTTTGTATTGGTTTGTACATAAACATGGATGCGCCCACACGGCTTCAAAACCTTAGCGCTTGTATAACGGGGTGTTAGCGCTCTAGTCAATATATATAGCTCTATGGTGTATACACACAAACTTACCCAAAATTATTATAGTGTTGTAGTATTGTGTCCACCATATCTCAAAAAGGCTAATTGCTCAAAGAGTACAAGTGTTATGACTGGGATTCGAACCCACACTCTCCTCAGCTGACAACACTAGAGCTTGGGTATGGTAAACTAGACCACTCAGCCACCATCTGTTACCTGAATGAAGCAGCTGACGATTTGATGAGGATCCCAGAGGAACTCCACTGAATTGAGGTTGTTGGTGTTAGAGTTGGAGTCGATGAGGTTGTGTGAGAGGGGTACATCAATCCTAAGGAGGCGCTCCCCGGGCCGGTTACTTCTCCAGGAGGCTAGCTGCTCAGACTCTGCGTACTGTAGTCTTTTGTCGTTGAAGAGGACACGGACCACACTCTGAAAGAGATAACAAATACTACATTGAACACCATGCCTTGAACTTCACTTTTGACTGGGCACAGCAACTGTCCTCTGGTTAAAGGCAGTGGACACTATTGGTAATTACTCAAAATAATTTTAGCATAAACCCTTACTAGTAATTGGGAAAGATTGATGGTACACAAATATTGAGTGGCTCAGAGTTGAATAAGAGGAATATTATCGCAAGGTAAAATTTGACTGTTCCATTTCACGAGGCTAAGCCGAGTGAAATGGAACAGCCCAAGTTTTACCGAGCGATAATATTCCCTCCATTCCACGAATTAAAGTCACTCAATATTTGTTTTATATAACTGACATACATGTATAGATCCTTGTAATTTGATGTATTTTAAAAGTATAACATTATGAAAAATCACACAAATTACTGACATCCAAAAATCATACAGCGCCGGCGTAGCGGCAACAATGCACAAATCGGATCACAACCTGATCTGTATGTCAGTTATATAACATAAAACATTGTGAGAAACGGCTCCCTCTAGAGTGCCATAGTTTTCGAGAAAGAAGTAAATTTCCGTACATTTGATTTTGAGTTACCTTGCAGAGGGCACCACAGCAAAAGCAAAGGGCACCACAACCATGGACCCTTCCCATAAAGTATGCTAATTACATTCAGGCATGCGTATACATGTAGACCCTGTTGGATGGCAAATGCCATAGAGCTGTGCACTATAAAGCAGACACGCAATTGCATCTGCATCATGCAGCCATTAGCCGTGCACAAAACAACGCGATGTGCCCTCATTTTACCAACCAAAATGCTAGTGCGCACCCGCTATGTGCAATTAACATATCCTGGGAAGGGTCGAATTTTTAAATTGAACTACATGTACATACAATAGAACGTCCAGCTTGTTGGGTCAAGAGTTTACTGGCCAAAATCTAAAATTACTGGCCTCAAGCCTGCGGTCCAGTGAAAAATTCTAGCTCTGTTCTTAATCTGTTTAGGCTTTTACACATGTTTTATGCTAGCAAGAAACAACCAATTTGTATATTTAAGTTTTTCTTTTAAAGGAAGGTACACGTTTGGTAATTACTCAAACAAATATTAACTTAAAAACTGACTCGGTAACGAGCATTGGAGAGCTGTTGATAGTATAAACGTTGTGAGAAACGGCTCCCTCTGATGTAGCATAGATTTTGAAATAGAGTAGTTTCTCACTAAATAGTCTTTCATTCCTATCTGAAAGCAACAAGGTTCGTCCAACAAGGGTGTTTTTTCTTTCATCATTTTCACAGGTTTGTTATTTTATGCATATGTTGAGATACACCAACTGTGAAGACTAGTCTTTGCCAATCACCAAGAGTGTACCTTCCCTTTAATGTGTCAAAGACATAACTTTGAATATCAAACAACCAACCAAATGAGAAACTTACAAGGTAGGTTTGAATTAAGTTTTTGATTAAAAAACAAATAGAAAAGTACAAGAGCAGGGTTTGAACCTGTGACCTCTAGCACATTAATTCAGTTTCAAATACCGCTCTTGTCTATTTTTCTTTGTTCGACCCAAAATAGAAATAATTCCAGTCGATAACTCTGTTCAGCTGAACAACTATTTTTGCTACCTGTGAAACTAAAAACTTTCAACAAAGACAAAGATTGGTCATCTTACCTTCAAGAGTTTGCCTTCATACTGTGAGATGTCTCCTAATTTCTTCAGTCTTAGCTCATATGACTTGCCCTGGTTGAGGTATGTAAGTGTTTCTTCATTAACCTTGGTTGCTGGTGATGTGGCTGCATTCAATATGCACTGAAAGCTGTCAACAACAACAAAACAAATTCACGTTTCAACGTTTTCCACCAACACTCTTGTTACCAAATTATTTTAACATAAACAACTGCTGGTGCCCACATTGTTTGACCACGCAAACGTGAAGCACACAAAGCATCCACATTGGAAGAGAAATATATGGACTAGTGAAAAAGCTGATGGACTAGTGAAATGACCAGCTAACTGGTCCCGTTGGCTAGTCACTGCAACAGTGGGCAAACCACTAAAATTACAACTACATAGCTATGTGTGACAATGTAGATCTCTTAATTATAGACTGGGCCCCTGTCTTTATCCGCAAGGATAAAGACAGGTCGCTGCCGCTATGATCCAGTGATTCCATTGGATACAATGAAATCATTGGATACGTGCAGTGACATTAGATGCCCAAATAGTCACTGCTCTCAAGTCTGCAATGGAATTTGACTGCGTATCTGTATGTAAAATGACCAAGGTCAGAGGTCAAACTACACGCCAGTTTTGCAATTTTTGAGGCCGGTCTCTGGCATTATTCACGAGCCTCAAAGAATGGCGTCAGACGTTCAGGCTATCTTAATCATTACAAATGCTGAAACATAACCGATTTGACTGATAATGGGGCTATGTAAGGGGCTGTGTCTGTCACAAAGTGAGACTTCTGGCACATAAATATGTAAGTAAACTGACTTCTGACTTCTGAAAAAAACAAGATGTACTATGTATGATAGTTTGTTTTCTGAGACTAAATGGGTCACAACACCTGGGATTTTGCCGATTGCTTTTCAAATTCTCTTCATACTTTTGTTCAAACAATAGACCGATCCATTAAGCTCTGCCCCATTGCGTATTGACCAATCCCAATGCAACAAAGGTCCGACACTAAGGTCCGACATGCGTGCGCGTATGCTTGGCGCGCGCAGTAGAGTTGTGCAGAAAGGCATAGGAGAGCCCCACGTGTTCTTGCTCACACATACGTCGTGGGCGGAGTCTACTGGATCGGTCTATTCAGTGTAGAGTGACAGAGGAAAGCAGTGTATTGGACAATTGGGAAGTTCCGGCTAGTTACATTATCTTATAATTTCTTACCCATCTTCGACATTCTCCTGCTTGAATATTGGCAGCGCAAGAACCTCACTGAAAGAAATAAGAAAAATACAATTGAATTATTTTCAATATGTGGTCTGTTTTTAGATTCTGGACTTGTAAAATAAATGCCGAGTAACTTAATGCCGAGTCCAGTAAAAAAGTTGGCGTAAAAGCCAAGCAGTCTTTCCCCTAAAATTTGAGCCCTAAATGACAATAATTGACATCTGGATCACTGGAGAGGGATTCGATCCCGCAAATTTTTGTTGGTAGAGCAGATATCTTACAACTAGACCAGTGAGCTCGCCTGAAGTCTAGTGCTCGTACACATCGGTGTAAGGGAAGAAAAGAATTTAAAGACAGTTGACACTATTGATAATTGTCGAAGACCAGTCTTCTCTCTTGGTGTATTTTAACATGCATAAAATAACAAACCTGTGAAAATTTGAGCGCAATAGGTCGTCGAATTTGCGAGATAAGATTTTAAGAAAAAACACCCTCAGGGTCACACGAGCAGCCCTGATACTTCGGCTTTTAAGGGGCACGGCAGTTTTGCCTTGACTTTTTGTAAAAATTTGGGGCACCAAGGCAATTTTCAAAAATTTGGAAGGGCATCACGGCAATCATAAAAAGTTGCGATGGGCACGACGGCAGTTTGAAAAAAAAAACTCTGAGTTGCCTGTAAAAAATAGTTCTTCAAATTTTTCCATTTTCTAACTGTTACCCAATGAAAAAAGAAAGCATTCATCTAACTCAACCAAATAAAGAACAACTACTTACAATACACAATAAATAATTTTTGTTCATACGTAATCCTACTACTGGTCATGCACGTTGTGTAGTTTTTCGTAGAGACTCTAAAATTCCCACGTAACTGCTCCATTTTGACACGATGTTGACAGAATAAATGCATGCGGTGCGCTACGACTATGCTATACATGATGGTACATCACATGTACCAAGCATGGGGGAAACCACTATCACAGCATGCACAGCACGTCGAGTCTTTGTCTCAAGGCGCTTAGCGTTGGTTTACGTAATTTTACCACTAGAGGGCGTTTAATCTCACGCTATCTCTTTGTTCGGAAACGCCCTCTAGCGTTCGATGTTGCGAGTATTTTTTTGTCGCACGCAAAGAACAACAACTAACCGGCCTGAAATCTGCTGCTGTGCCTTACGTGCGTGAAATTCGGGCCTATTTCGCTGCGTGAAATTTACACAGACATCGGGACTTTTTAGCTTATTTTCGAACTTTGACAACGTTGAATATAATTTGTTTTTGGGAGGAAGGGCACGGCGGCAATGATGACAAAAGGGCACGGCAATCATTGCCGTGAAAAATTGGGTTTTTGAAGGGCATTGCGGCAATCGGTAGGGGCAACGACGGCAATTGCCGTCGTTGCCGTCGTGAAGTATCAGGGCTGCACGAGGTTGTTTGCTTACAGATTTCGTGACCTCAAATTCTAAATCTGAGGTCTCGAAATCAAATTCGTGGAAAATTACTTCTTTCTCAAAAACTACGTCCTTTCAGAGGTAGCCGTTTCTAACAATGTTTTATACTATCAACCTCTCCCCATTAATCGTTACCAAATGAGGTTTTATGCTAATCATTATTTTGAGTAATTACCAATAGTGTCCACTGCTTTTAAAGAATTTGGGTACCTTTTGTACCACAAAACACAATGTCCACAGATTTACATTAAACTTACACCATTTGAAGATAATAATAGTAGAAAGCGTACCTTAAAATATTAGTTGCTGAGGTGCTGTAGTTTTTGAGAAATGAGTAAAACAGTGTCACGAAAATACGTTTTTACATGCTAATATAATTTTTGTTTCATGATCACTGAGACGAAAATTATTTTCATGACATTGTTTTACTCATTTCTCAAAAACTACAGCACCTCAGCACGTCATATTTTCAGGGAAGCTTTCTACTATCATTATCTTAAAACTGTGTAAGTTGAATGTAAATCTGTGGACATTGTGTTTTTTGTCCTACAAAAAGTACATAGACCCTTTAAGTTCTTGATCCCCAAAAAAACAAAAAATTAACGTATAATAAAGTGTACAATGTACTGTACCTCATATTGTAAGCTGCAGTACCAAGCTCTGTCCCAAGACCACTCAGGTTGGATTCAAAATCGGCAGCCAAGCCGCCATCGAGTTGCAACCTCCACGACATCTTGGAATCACTTTCTTGTCTGGATTGATACAAAGACATAAAATTTGAAAGGCGTTTCACTTTCATTACAAAAGAGTGCTTCAACAGAATGTAACAGATAAAATGATGTTCCAAAATAACGGGATAAGAATATTCAAACTAATTATTTACCATTTAATGTACAATAGCAACAAAAAAACACCAAATGACTGCAGTTAGCTTTTTGTATAAAAATTGAGAGTTGTTGCTGTTTTCAGACATACATGTAGGTCCATACTTTTATCTACATAAAAGAAATAACGAAATAATTTTGCAGGATGATTAATACCGTTTGTTTTGCCACTGGGAATGAACCTCCCAGTTTTAGTGTTAGACAGAATGTACACAGTGGAAAGGGCACTTCGAGCTATTACAAAGCTTTAGAAACCATTAAAAAAAATTGTTTAGGTATATTAAAGAGAGTGGTGTTGTGACAAGGTAACTTTCCCTTTTTTTCCTTTGGCCATGAGTGCATGTTTCAGCTACCATTCCAGTTCCTCATCAAGAGGACAATCGTTTTATTGCATTCAATTCCTTATAAATCCAAGTAAATAACAAGTTGCCTGTCCCTGTCAGCTTCGATTTCAGAGGCAGCACCGATTTTTTTTCTTTTCTATTTGTTATTTATTGAGCGAATTCATCATCTTTCTCTTTGATGTAGGCCTAAAACATTGCCATTTCCCCAACTCAAGAATCTTGAGAAAATTTTGCCCTAGACCTTTGCCAGTTTGCACCAGGACGTGATAACCACACACACAGAATATTTTTGGAGCAAAAGCAAGAAGGACTATTGGAAAGAATAAAAATATGTATCGAAATGGACAAAGAAACACATGTGAACTGGATGACATGCCGTAATACCATTAAACCATCTTCAAATACGATATGGCGGCCATCTTAGACATGGTGGCCATCTTGAAAAGAAAAAAAAAATAACAAGGACCTCCCTCTCCAACTTTTCAAAAAGTCCAGACAAGCAACATGTTACAAAAATGTGTTTATTTTTCAAATGCCTAAAGACTTTAGTAAAGTGGTGTTAGATATTGAGATAATTCCAAGCTCATTTTTAATTTTGTTCTGGTTATGGTTCTGGTGAATTACTGCATAATCTCCGCATATCGGGATGTACATGTGCAGGTAGACCCAGTAACTGAGGCGCTGTATTCCTTTTTCAAAATTTTTACATTTTCTGTACGACCGATGATGTCAAAATCCATAAAAAGGAGTACAGCACCCCAGTTACTGGGTCTAACAACGTGCAGGTGACTGAGCAGCAATGATGTAAATGTTGCTGGTAAAAAAAAAAAGTTTCCATTTCCTTACACCACCTTTTCGCTATTTTTATTACCAAAAAAATGAATTTTTCTTTTGAGTAAATTAGAGCTAGAATATATACTATTTTGTTTCATAGTTTGAAAGGGTCTAAATAAAATCTAAAATTGTAAAAGTTACATACGTGAACCAGTGCAGTGGCAGTGATTACCATGCCATGGAGGTAGAAATATCACACACAATGACAATTGTGTCATGAAGGAATGTGTTTTCATTCACTACTACTGAGCCTCATAAGTGGAATTAGAAACAACAACTCCATGATTCCATGGAATAAAAAACTAACACTAACAGTATCAGTATGTTAGTGTTACTATTGTTAGAAACAAACTACAGTAAAGAAAAGAGTCAGTATATTATTATTATTAATAAAAATAATATGTTTAAATTAAAAAAACACTAACTAATAAACTACTCCCTAAAATGTACAGCAGTTTCGGTGTAGTTTGTTTTGGTTTGATATTAATTATTATTTATACAAATTATTTAAATGTGTTGTTTTGTTTTTGTGCAGTGCGCTGATGTATCCTGCAGGCTGCGTACGGATCATTATAGGGATAACTTTCCGTATGGCGCCACCACTTTTTCACTCATTTTTACAAAAAGGGATATCTCATTGAGGTAAATTAGATACTATATTATAGCATATCGAATGAAAAAGTGGTGGCGCCATACGGAAACTTTTCCCATTATAGTTTTATACCTACCTCAATCACTATGTTGTTGTTTGTTGAACGGACCTCATGACCTTCATTCATTACAATGTACAGCTTAGGCTGCTTGCTATCGATAAACGAGTTGCGTGTTTTTTTTTACTCCAAGTGTTGATCTTTTTTAAACCTACCTTCGGGGATATATATTGATGGACACAGCTCAGCAAACAACTGCCAACACAACAATGATGCCACAATTCCTTCAACGCCTCGGAAGAACTATAACTAGCGTCAGAAAACAAAAAGTTGAAAATTAAAAAGAAAAGCCCACGATGAAAGCCATCAATTTGTGTACATCAATAAACCATCACGTAAACTGCGTGCGTGTGTGTGCGGTGTGACGGTTTTAGTAACAAAATAATATAGAACACCAGTTGCCAGACCAAAAAATTAATGATTCGCCTATGTAGTGAGTACACGTCAAAGGACCTGTCTACTTTATAAGGGTAGACTTCGAACCAGTCCTCTTTTGCAGCTGGTTGGGGTGGGGGGATGTTCCCTCTCCTCTTTCCACCAATAAACAAAAAATAGTCGCGCGCTAGCTGTACATAAACCAGCCGCAACGGAAGATGTTCGGATGCGGATCCAAGCAATTTTTAAGACGGGCTGCATGAAGATCCACCCGAAGGGCGACGAAGCATGGTGTTTTGTATCATATCACTATCAGGCAAAGTTGTCTACTAAAAAATAATAAGAGAGCGGACCCTCTTCCGGAAGAGGATTATCCCAGTGCCGCGGCGCAAATATCACTGTCAGGTCCTCGACATTCAATCATCTTTAAGAAATGGCTTGTAAACTGTTCCTACTTGCCTGGAAACAACATGTGCAGTAATATTGTTCAGGCCCTTCTTCCTTTTAAAGTGTACATTCAAAAAAATTCTCAATATGCCTAAAGTGTATTACGGTCACTTTTGAACCGTCATCACCAGAAAGAAATAAGTTGCTGAATTATTATTCAGACGTGTTCAGAAAAAAAATCGGCTAGAAAGAAGAGATGACTATGTACTGGTATCAGCCCCCCCCCCCCACACCCAATAAGTAAACGTATTAAAACAATTTTGTATCCGCTACATCTCAACCAAACATCGGGAAAACTTTCAAACAAACTAACACCCCGATATCCCCCCCCCCCCCCCCCCCCCACTTCATCAGCTGGTTGAAATCCAGTGATCCCTGTGGTGGTCAATGTAATTAAAGTCATCTGGAAGTGGTATTTTGTGATTAAAAAAAAATAGGTTTAAACATAGCCTTGCTCAAGGCAGTCGCATTATTCGCTCCGAAAAGACGCCGCTGTTAAAATATACCCTGTGCGTGGTGCGTGCGATCACACCGCATGACCAACCCGTATACACACTGTCACATCGTACGACTACTGTGCACACAAGTCATCCGCACTCGTACAACTAACCGCATGCGGAGGCCTCCGCATGCGGATAGTGTACGGGGGCATCGTGTCGTGCGATGTTACGCACAGTGAATACGGGTGGGTTTTTATACAGCGGCGGTCTTTTTTCGGAGTGAATAATTCGACTGCCTTGAGCAAGGCTAGTTTAAACAATTTAGTTTCCATGTTGTTTACAGATTTGAAAAAAACCCGACCCGAAACATTGTGAGAAACGGCTCCCTCTGAAGTGACATAGCTTTCGAGAAATAAGTAATTTTCCACGATTTTGATTTCGAGACCTCAAGTTTAGAAATTGAGGTCTCGAAATCAAGCATCTAAAAGCACACAACTTCATGTGACAAGGGTGTTTTTTCTTCCATAGTTATCTCGCAACTCCGACGACCAATTGAGCTCAAATTTTCACAGGTTTGTTATTTTATGCATATATTATTGATATACACCAAGTGAGAAGACTGGTCTTTGACAATTACCAATAGTGGCTACTGTCTTTAAAAAAGAGGGGTGTGCAAAAAAAAGGGGAAAGTAATTGATATAAGATTAAAGTAACATGAAGGCTTATGCCCTATAGTTTAAAAAGTTTTAACATGTGTACTTTTGTTGTGATGTAGTGTAGGCATAATAATGAATTGCGTTGGTTGGTTCAAACATTTTTAATGCCTAAAGAGGTAAAAGCTCAAGCGCAAGCAAGGTCTGACAATAACCTACTTTTCAGATTTTTTTTTTTTGGGGGGGGGGGTGGTTGGGGATATCGGGGTGTTAGTAAGTTAGTTTGTTTATTTGTCTGTCTGTCTGTTTAGATTTGTTTCAATTATATTTGAGAACTCAAGAGTCACGGACTCTCCGCACAACCAGTCACAAGGCCAACTCGGAGGGACTCCTCGGGTATTCCAATTTTTTTGGGGATAAGATAAACTTTATAAACAGCGCCCTCACGCTACAGGTCACTTCTGCTTTACTTTCGATTACGACTGGTGATTGGGATTGAGGTAACCATCGATGCCGTCAGGCACAATGTGCAGGCCATCTTCAAATTTTTCATATTTCACAATAGGGGTTGATAAAAATAATAATAGCAATAATACCAATTTTGGTATTTAGAGATGTTTTTCTTTTCTTCCAAATACACAGAATTAGGCTGAAAGGAAAGTCCCATTTTATGGGAATCCCCAAAAAGGTACTTTAAGTTGTTTCGAAATCCTTGAAGGTGGACTTTCCATCCAGGAAATGTTGGAATTCCCTTTTATACTTGCCCTCGCTTTATCATCTCGATTCTTGAATAATAAAGACATTTTCCCCAAATTATATAACCAAAAATTGTTTTTTAATGTGTCTGTACACAATGATTTTACTTCAGGACAAACATTAGGTTGTCATATTTTTATTTCTTTTGGTGTCTTTGTTCCTTCATGGTTCCCTTCGTGTGTGTACACACGTACACGAGCACCTTCGTGATTTGTGTTGTGTTTTTTAATTGTAAACAAAACCGATATCCGGTGTTTATCTCCGATAGTCTGTACTCAGCTGGTAGAGCAACTCGAACCTGTGCTATTTTGAGAGTTTGTGACCAGACCTAAAGGGAGTCAACAGGGTGACGTCATCAAAGGTTTCCCGAGCCGTGGCACCACAAACCAATCAGCTGCTTTGTATTGTGTCACATGACTGGCAGCGACGGTCATACTGGACATCAGCAGAAACAACGGACCGTAGAAAGCGAAGTCATCGTAATTTTATTTTGTAAATTTTGATTTATTCTGGTGTGTTTTTCTTTGTGATTTTCACATTTCGAGAAGAGTGTACATTTTCGTAGTAAGTATACTGAATGGTTTGTTTGTGTGACTTATAGAACTGTTTTTATAGTGTGTTTTGCTCATGTTTGTAGTCGGATAGTCGCCATTTTTACCGTGATGAAGGCCAATGTACTTGTTATGCATTGGCATTTCCCTGTGTACGGTGACGGTGTGCTACATAACCGTGCCATCTTCAACGCGTACACAACAAATCAAAGTTTTGTTTCATTCAATATTACAGTTTTATTTTCACAAAATAGCATCTGGACTTATCAAGTAGTTATTCATCTTTTTCCCATTGATATTAGTTTTACATTATTTTTGTGGAATTTAAGTTTGAAAGTTAATTTTTCGGGACAATTTCCTTGCTGTTATTCGACATGGTTACTGACCTCTATTTTTTTTGTTTTTAAAAATGATTCATTGTTCATCACCTATCGGTGACTGACTGGTCGTGCTGTTTGTGTATTCTAACAAGAAGTGTTCTACTAGGATTTGAATGACTGTACATTGCCAACGGCCACAGAATAATATATGAATATCAGTTGGTTTTAAAAGTGTATCCAACATGCCAAGTTCAACCTAAATAAAAAATAAAAGGAATATTAAATTAAATACCTTAACCTAAAACTAAAAGTAACCTGTTTATGGATGTGGTTAAACTGACTTTATAAACGATTTGGGTACTTTTTGTAACACAAAACAAATTGTCCACAGTTAAACATTAAACTTACTCAGTTTGAAGATTGGTAGAAATCTTCCCTTAAACTATTAGGCTACTTGCTGGTGCTATATGTTTTTGAGAAATGAGTAAAATAAGCCACAACAAATTTTTTTCTTCTCAGTGAGTAAACAAAATTATTTTAGCTTGTACAATACAAATATATGAATCAGTTATGGTAAAATACAGCTATGGTAAAATACCATAACTTGTTAATATGTTTTTACATGCTAAAAATTGAGACTAAACATGTGGAAATCAGTCGTCCATTTATTTGAAAAATAAGATTTTCGCATTGATTAAATTGCTGTGATACATTTTACTACTGTCTTAAATCTCACTGACTTCTTAAAAATTCTACCAAGGAATTTTTACACAGCTAAACTGGAACGCTATTTGGATCTGTAGGTGACTGACGACGAATCATTGACTTTAATTTTGAGCCCTTAGCTCTGTTGCATGCACTGCAATGCAGAAGTCAATCTGGGACAGGCAACATTTGGCTTCGAGGTATTTGGTGTCAGCTGAATAAGTTCACATGCTGTTGGTTTTTCCATCGAGCATGTGAGATGCCCTTGATGGTGTCATGATACAGTTGCAGCATACTTTCTCCAGTCCAACTAGGAAGCTGTGATTATGAAGATCGAACCTACACAACTGTAATGAACTTGTCAGTCTTCAATTTTGTTGGAGTTGTGGTCAAGTACACAGGACTCAAACTCTAGTGTTTCTGATCAGCGGAGTGTGGGTTCGAGTCCCGGACATTGTGCAAGAGACTAAAGTAACTGTTTTTGCTTTGTCCTTCGGATAGGAAGAAAGACGTTAGTTTCGTGTGTAGTGGTATTACGTATGCCATAAATGAACCCAGTTACACTGATCGCCAAGAGAAGGGGTGTGCCCCAGTGTTTCTGGCATTGGCACTGGCAGTTACAAAAATGAATCCCACAATTCTAAAACGTTTTTAAAAATGTGTCTCAGAGAAAGTAGTCTTGTGTTACATGTGTTCGATGAAAAAAGAAATGTCAAGGTAACTTTTGCTGTCGTGATGCGATGCATTTTCAGAGGTCTAAACTCAAATTGCTCACTTTTTTTTCTTCCTACTCCAGGTGCTGTGATTAGGTTGTTAACATTACAGCAAGTCAAGATGGACAGTAGCAAAGGGAGTGACGAGGTCTCGCCCAACCAATGTAGGAACGGCTGCGGGTTCTATGGTAGTGCTGCTACCGAGGGAATGTGTTCAAAATGTTTTAAAGATCATCAGAGAAAGAAGCAGAATTCACCCGTGCAACCACTAGCTCATGCGTCACATCAAAGTACCAGCTTATCATTTCAAGGTTTTCACGGCAAGGAAAATGACAAAGGTACGGCTTTTAGTACTAGACTTTTTAAACTGAGTTTTAGGCTTAATATCCATAGTGTGTGGTCACAAATACTATAGAATAGTTGGGCGATATGTTAAGAGTACGCGGTTATAATAGTTTGCATGAAATGTAACCGAAAGAGATTGAGATTAGACTCCATAATGTGTGTTCCAACCCCTGGAAATTTGAGTTTGGTGTTTCCCCACTCGCCTACAGATGATGTATGGAACATGGAGGAGAGAGCAAGACTCTAAAGCTCTTTTTAGAAACATCACATTCTGCTTGGTTTCCTCTTCAGGACCCATTAGTTATTCTGAAAATGTGTGGTTTTGGTATGGACAGGGAGAGCCAGAACCAAAGTCATAGTCTTGGATTTTTGTGGAAGTGTTGCAACGAGGCAACTTAGACTGGTCCCCTGTCCCTATCAGCAAGGAAAGATGTCAGATGTTCAGGCTAGCGTTCGCGAACGTACATGTACTTCTGAAAAACTGAAAAAGTGAAGCTTCACCTACATGTATGTATGAAGATAATTCAAAGGGTGAAGCTTTGACTAACAGTACACATTTGCTGATAGAGTGAAGTGGTTGTGAAATCCTGACCCTATATGTAATTGGCTCAGGTGGAGAAAGGTGATGACGTAAGGAGGTTGGGTTCTGGCTTCAAACTAACGCCTGCATAAACTAGCCAGCCAGATCACTGGGAGTGAATGTTGACAGGTCCTCAGGTGTTCATAACTGGCATCTGACTGGTGGACCACTGGTATAGGGAGAATGAACTGGTTATCGTTATGATCAGTTGTCATACTGGCCCTTTTCAAGCTTGGGGCTTTGATTCAGCTTCAGGCTCCGTTCTCTCAACTGAAGCCCTTAGCACGTACGCAAAGCGTGCACTTGTCAAAACAACCGCAGGGACCAAGCTAGCCTGAGCCGAATCTGGAGCCAAAGCCAAGGTTTCGAAAAGGGCCTTAGTGAACTTGACCCAATTTCATGAGCTGCTTTTCATAAGCACAAAGAGTGGGTGTTACTCGTCAACAAAATGTGGCTAACAGAAAAAAGGTTGCCAGCCAAACTGCCATGTCACATGTTCACTTTGTGACTGTGACTGGTATTCCTGCTCGTTTCGGCTAAGCACACATTTTTCAAGCAACATTTTCTGCTCCATAAGCAGCTCTTTGATATTGGGCCCCGGTTCCTAAGTGGTAGTGTTATTCATCTACAAATAATCACAGTGTGTTTCACACAAACATTGTATGACATTTTGGAAATGTTCCAAAGATGTGATGTGCGTGTTACATTGAATCTGTTCAACAGATTGGCAAAATGGCAGCTAAAAAAATCCACACACAAACATTTCTCTACAAGCCAGACTACAATGAAATGAGTGACTCCTTTTTACTCTGCAGAATAATCATCGGTAGACGTTGTTTAAAACCATGGCATGGGCTTTG
Organism: Asterias amurensis; assembly: GCF_032118995.1. Taxonomy (NCBI): domain Eukaryota; kingdom Metazoa; phylum Echinodermata; class Asteroidea; order Forcipulatida; family Asteriidae; genus Asterias; species Asterias amurensis. The sequence goes on from NC_092652.1 coordinate 8,539,499, forward strand.
AGTCCAGCTTACATAGGCTCAGTTCGCCTGATAGAAGCCATGATTCTAAAGCATGACGCCTGATAGAAGCCACAGTTCTAAAGCATACTTCCAAAACAAATAACAACAGCCTTTAGAAGGTATAGCCCAAGTCAAAACCATGGTTCAAAACCATAGTTTTGAAACAGTTCACAGCACAAATAACTGAACTTCACTGGAGTCAACTAATTTTACATTTACATCGGTGGTACAGTTGGTTGTTAAAGAATGCAAGACCCACCGAATTTTCTTCCAAAACCGTTGTTCGTTCAGTCAAGATTACACCATATTTTTCACACACTATGATGTATGAGTTTTCCTGTGTCTAAAAATAAAATTTCCATAAATTCACTGTTTACACTTTCTCCCTGATTGTAAGGATGCAAATGTTGGCAGGTTATGAGTGTATGGGTACACAAATAGCTTGAATTTAAAGGCTTTGTAAGCCTATGACCTGATTGCAAGATGCAAATGTTGGCAGCTCTCCCTATGAGTGTACACATACATGTATATGTTCACATGTACACAAATAGCCTGAATTAAAAGAGTTCGTATGACACCCTCGCTTAATCCACAAAAAGTACAATGCATTGTAACCATATTAGTTCAGGGTCACATTTTGTTGGTTTGGATCATTGAATCAACCTTCAAGGCATGGTTGTCCATGTGTTATGGTAAACAGGATGACCTTTGAATTGTATGACATGTGTGTGACGTATTCGTTTTCAATTACACATGTATGTAAATTATGCTGAACTGGATGTATACAAATGAATATGTACATGTACAACATTTTGTAAGGATGGAGTGTAGTTTACACATGTGTGCACGCTACACAGCTGGTGTGTACACGTGTGACTGACCATGTACCAATGGTGAATACACTAGATACATGTACATACAATACAATGTATAACAATTTGCTGGTATTATGCAGATGTTAGAAAATTGTAAAGCAATGACCAAAATAAATGCAAATTAATGTACAATGTGTATACATGTAGTGTTAGCCAGAGGGGTGTCTGTGGGTCTTTTGGACACCCTGTTGTACGGTGTACATGTACATTGTCATGTTATGCAATGTAAATTTATGTAACTTTGTATTGTACTGTAAGTGAATACAGTTTGGATACCCAGTTTTAAAATTCTTGGCAAATTTGGACACTACAACCTTGTTACATATACGTACGTACCCTGTATGTTAAATGAATATCTTGAATATCAGTCCATAACAATAATGATTTATATGACAACACAAGTTTGTGTGTAGAATGTATTTGGGTCATGCACAATGCCAACATGGTCAGACCAATGGGTCAGACAAAGCACATGGTTTACATGTTGTGTATGTTTGCTAGAGTGCTTACATACATACAAACTATGTTGGCAGCTGATCAGGACGAACAAAGAATATTGAACCATTTTAAAAACCAATATGGAAATCTGTGTTGTTGGTCAGTGTTCACTCCAATCCACAGTGGGAACATGTGCACGGTTGATGTTACATGTACAAGTACGTATTTCATGCCCTAGTTGCAGTTAATGCTAATAGAGTGGTAGTGTTAACAATGGATACAGAACAAACAATGTGTAGTAAATTTCTGAACTTATGCTGGTATCATGAGAGCTAAACTTATTTCAATTAAACGATGTTCAGAGCTTTGTTGGCTTTAAAAAAAATGTACTTATCGTCAGCAAGGTCCTTTGGATTTTGTAAGGATTTAATAAAGTTGCTTGAGAAATTGTATGTTTTGGAGCTCCTCGTGAATGTAGTTTATTGTTTTGTTTTGGTTTTAAAAGAGTGGTCTCCAAAAAGAAAGAATTTAGTTTCTAAAAATGTGGATTTTGATATATATTTGTTGATTTTACACACATTTTTGACTTAATCCTTTTGATCTGTACGTATTTTAAACTGCAACTGGCGACCTTATTGTATAGCACTGAGTTGGAGATATGGATTTGAAAGATTTGTTTTCAAGATGTCTGTTTTTTTGCTTTTCATTTTCATTTTTCGTCAAGTTTTCAATATTTGCAATCTTTATTTGTCTTTGAACAGCCTCATCTAGCCTCATCCGCACCAGCAACACAGACACTAGCTCTCTACTATCCACCTCCTCAATTACAAACACAGCAACAACGGCCCTCAGCAATCCAGCCAGTAATGCCAACGAGAGAGTGCAAGGAGCGCCGGAGGTAGAGGGCGCCACAGCAAAGAGTACCGTGGACGAGATCGAGCTGCCATCATGTCCGTCGCCGAGCACTAGCTCCTCAGATTCCCCGGATGGGTCTGACAGCCCGGACAAGGGCAAAAAGAAAAAGAATAGATGTGTGACTTGCCGCAAGAAAGTTGGACTCACAGGTAAGACAAGATCAAGATCAACTCTTGAAGATGATCAAAACATACTGATCGAAACTTTGAGTTATCAACCACTGATTCTCCTCAGAACAAACACTGCCCAACAAATTACATTCACACATGTTGCTACTGCAAGCCTCAATGACTATACTCCCACCATTCAAAGTTACAAATCCTACTTAGATCAACAGAGGTGTCAAACAGCAATTTCATTACTCGGGTTTTTGGGGGACTGATTGCAGGATATTCTTGAGCACTCGGAAGTCAAGCCTTAACCAAAGAAAGAAAGAGAAATCATGCAGCTTTAATTTGACCTCTTTAAGTGAAGTGAAGTTGGTCAAACCTTGGCATTTTGGCTCGAGCTGCTTGTGACCGCCATGATCTCTGAAGGGTTTGAGAAGTTGCAGTGCTTTTCAAGAACAAAGTTTTTAAGCTTTACAAGTAGCTCTCATCAAAGTCCAAGATCATCTGGGGGTATTTCTGTAAGATGTACTCAATTTTATGATTGTAAAGATTGACACGTTTTTCTTTGTTTGGTCTTTCTGTTGTCAGGTTTTGAATGTCGGTGTGGAGGCCTCTTTTGCAGTATACATCGCTACTCCGACAAGCACGATTGTAAATTTGATTACCGGTTGCACGGCCAAGAGGAAATAAGGAAAAACAATCCCGTCATCGTCGGCGAGAAAATCCAAAAACTGTAATCTTTGCAGATATATGTATATTATAGATAATACAATATATCCCTTCGACTGTGGACTTTACACAGTGTTTTTGATAGATCAAAAATTGTACGTCTCTCCAAAAGGGACTCCCAGCACCCTTTTATCAGAGAGAAATTTCCTCCTTGTTGTCATTTTTTTATCGTCATTGTTGTGGTTTTTTCATCAGCTCAATCGTCATCTGTAGATCAATTAAATCTCATAAACAGACTCAGCATTTAAAGCCAGCCGAGGGGTTTCAACATGTCTGCGATGTCGTTGAGTTGAGAAGCAGATTAGAGAAAAAGAGTAGGTTTTTAGATTTTCTTTTTTCTGTTGGCAGAGAAGCAAATACCATGGTTTGGTCTTAGATGTTGTAAACTTGTCTGTTTGTGCAATGCTTGGACAATAACCTTTAAGCTGTGAGTCAGTAGTGATGGACAGTCTGCCTTTCGGTAGCGTTACCACAGATCAGACCAAGGTGTTGTTCCATGTGAAAGAGATTTTCACGAGAAGTCTCAGGACATGGGGAGATTATTGAAACAGTACAGTGGTTTATGATTAAGACCAGGCATGACTGCGCTCAGAACCACACTCCATAAACTAAAAGCACAAAACCTAGTTGAGCAAAGAAAAACTTGTTTACACAGTCCACGTATTTCAATTTCAAAGTTTGGTTTATGCTCTTGCTGAAATCAATAGTGATTGTGTCAACAAAAATAACATGGTAATTAAACATGGTAATACTGGGTAATGTAAGCAGCAAAAAAATCATGAGAAGAAAACAACAACGCCCAGTCAATAGTACCAGTTTAGATAGATTGAAAATTAAACTTGAAATATCAGTCAATCATTTCTTTAGCGGAGGACACCAGAAACCACAGGTTTTGGACAACCTTTCCAATTTTTTTTTTCTTTCTGAAAATGTTATAATTGAGACAAAATGCATTTTTCCTTAATATATTTAAAAACTATGTGTCTGTTATGCTTGTTATATGTCGGTTTGTAGCTTATTAACACTATTTACTACATCTTTTTTTTTTTTAATCGTTTTCTTTCGCTAAAATCTGTCATCACCACAAGTTGTGTTGGTTTTGATCTTTACAAGTATTTGATTCTGTCAAACAAAATTGATGTCAAAACATTAATTGCCCAAGCATTGTCCACCCATTTAAGTGAAGTTAATGTAACAACTAACCGTGTAATGTTATTTCAAGGTAAATGCAAGTATTTTCTTGATGCATTGTTTGTTTGTTACAAATGGGGAGGGGAAAAGTCTGAACATGGACAAATTTATCTATGCTCTGTTTAAAGCAGGAGCATTGTCAATGGGGGATGTTTGGTACTCGCCAATCGTGTATACCTACGTACGTGAAAATAAATTGACCACGGTTAAGAACCTTATCTCTTCCAACAGTGGCCTAGACTCCATTGCAAATTGAGCAAATCTAGCGGCTTCTCCTGGTTACCACTCTCATTAAAGCACCATGGGTTATAGCTCTACTCTCTACATCAGTAGGCTTATGTGTGTGTGCCTCAAAATGTCACAGATATTGGGGTGTGGGGTTGGTTGTCTTGAGAAACACACTGATATAGTAGGAGAGTTGGATTTTGTTGGTGGTTATGCATTGTATGTAGAGGAAAGCAGAAATGACAATGTTCTATCCATTATCACAATTTCTACAAACCATTAAAAGACAAAACTGAGAAGCATCACCATTTATGTAAGTGTTGGTTTGATGGCCAACACTGAACTGTCCTGCCACGTAACTGATGTCACCGTTATGTACAATTCTTCACATTAGAAAACATTACTCTGCGTTACTTTGTGCCCATTCTTGGATTCTGTTTTTTTTTCTCTTTGGTAAGCAGTGTGCACTGGTCAAACATTCAAGCGGCACTTCTAAAAACCTAACTGTATCCTCATTGAACCAGCTAACTGAAGTAGCAACATTTCTATTTTGACATCTTGAGGCTCGCAAATAATGCTAGTGACTTGCGTTTAGCAGTTACCTGCCCGATGTACCTTTGACCTAACCTGCCACGACAATACTGTGTATTACTCTCATTTCCTACAGTATCGGAACAGTCTGGTAGTTATTTGCATCATTGCTGCATCATGTTTCTACTAGCCAATCAAATCTTTTGATTTGTAAGACCAGTGCCTGTGTCTATCTTTACGGATAAAGACGGGGGACCAGTCTATATTTCTGGATGCCAACTTTGATAATCACTGTAAAGCATATTGACCATAAACGTCAATATCAGATGTGTAAAAAAAAGATAGTAATAATAACAAATAAGCAAGATGTTTTACAATTCTTTAAAAAAAAAATACAGCCCCTTCCTCCTTTTGGGGGCCATTTTCATAGAGATGCTAAGCTCACAATTGTTGCTAAGCTCAACAAACAAATTGCTCAGCGGTTACCAGCCACATTGCCACGTCGTTTATTTTATGTGTGATTGGTTGCCCCAAACCACTTTTTTTTTGCCAAGCAAATAATTTTTGTTTTTTTAAGTTATATGTTTACTGCTTAGCAACTCCATGGAATTGGGTCCCGGGTGGATATTAACCTATTAGGCAGTACTCTAGATGTGTATTATACTATTTCCTATTTGAAAATTTTTAATTTTAACAATCACTTTGACTGCATGCAATTGTGGTATTTAAAGGAACAGAGTTCAATTTACATAAAAAAGTTTAACAGTGGTATATTATGCTAGTCTAGAATCATGCAAATTATACAAATTTATTAATACGTCTAGCTAAATGGTTTTACTTTTTTCTTCTTTTTACCTGGTAATAATTAAAGTACATACACAATAATGAAAGGATGGGAAACACTTTAAGAGTATGTTAGTTTTTCGGTCATTCATCCATATTCTAAACTGCTCTCATATTTAAGATGTCTGATTAAAATTTGATGTAAAATAGCCACACAATGGATCTGGGCGCAATTTCATGGTTACTAGTGAGCTCTCAATTTATAAGCTTCCAGGCATCAGTTCATGTACTATGCAGTATTTTTTAATCCAGCTTTGAGCAGCAAACTCCCTCCTCAGACCATTATACATACGTTTGTGCAAGCCTCTTAATCACTTTGGTTCATATTATAGCCATAAATTTAGACCTCATCTGAATTTCTAAAACATATTTGATTTGTTTCTGTACTACACTACAGTAAGCTGCAAACTCCGCGCACATGTAACGCAAGTTTACAATAACCCATAATGTAGTGTATAAATGCACTTAGATGTTCATCCACTGACTCAAAAAAGGTATTTCATAACTGACTGCATTTTGGCCAGTAAGGAAGTGTGTTAACTGAGCCCAATTTCATGGCTTTGCTTACCGCCGAAATTCTGCGCTTATGGTCGCAATTCGTCGCTTAACTGCAAGCACCGAATTTCTGCCCTAGCTGTGTAAGCGTAGAATGCCTAGTTATGTGGAGTATGCACGTGCACAAGCAAAAATTCCCTGCTAACCTGTGAAAGAGAAAGATGCTTGATGAAAGCACAGAAATCATGGCTTCAGTAAGCGCCGATTCTTTGCCTACGGTTGGCAGAGCCATGAAATTGGGCCCTGGCGGTTAATTGCACCAAAGACAATTACTTTCAAACCCCCCAACACAACTGTGTAAGGCTAAGAATGTGTGCGTCCAAGTTGTGTGTGAGGTTTTAGTTCATGAGATATCGCCTAAAATCTCGGGGCCGAATGGCCATGTTGAGGTGAGGGCTACACTGATTGTGGGTTGTCAACCTATTGTACATGTACTACCACAAGGGGCATGTTGCCACCTACTCCTGGGGCTGTAACGGGGTTACCCCCTTTACAGTCTGTAAGGATGTAGGCTTGGGTATCATCAACTAGGAAGTCTGGCTGGTAGAGCAGAATGCACTACTTTCCCAGTTCTAAATACACAAAGTACACTTTAATCTATACACAATGAACTATGCTTCTCACACAATAGGCATGGATTACTTGGCGGCAACCTTAATCGGAACTTCCATCATTAAATGTTAATCACAATTTTTGAAAAGATGGAAAACTTTCTTTGTAGAAATTCATTTTTGATGTTGAAATATTTCTCATGTTAGATTGGCACTGTATTGGATGGTTTTGTTAATTTATTTATTTATTATTTTTTCTTCAACAATTCAGTTTCTTTTTTACTGCATGAATGAAGATCGAATCTTGGAAAAACAAACTGTTTGATGTGTCGTTCATAGTAGTGTTGATAAAAAAAACCAAAAAATAGTTTCAGTGGAGAAACTACAAATGTAATCAGAGTAAAGAAGTCTTATAGCAAAACAAAATAATAATATTAAAATAAAAAATAACATTGTATGAGTAGCAGTTAAATATTAAAAAAACAAACGTAAGAAAAACTCAATCTCTTAAAATCAGTGTCGGGCCTACCATTTGTAATCTTATTGACGGCCTCCTTACATTCTATGTACACGTGTATGTCTCGATATTTTGTTCTCAACTTACCTAAAAAGCAAGAGCTTCCACGGTTAAAGGGATTATTAAAATGAGTGGATAGTTCATTACATTTGCACAATGCATGGTGTAACACATAGGTTTTTAAAGTATTATTTTACTGTGCTGCAATTGTAAATTTGTTAAAGAGTTTGTGGGCGGAAAGCTGGATGTACATCAGGGAATGAGAACTTTCAGACTTTGAATTCAGACTTTACAGACAAAATAAAATAAATAATTAAATAAGTCAGGCTGTTTGATCTACTTCTCTAGCGCTTCTCCCGAAAGCTCCTTAGAATTTACATCAGGTTGTGTTTTCACGTTTATGTGACCATTAACTGTTCAGGTTGAATGTGCCATTGGTCAATCACTGGCCATTGGCTGTAACAGTTATTTTGTTAAAGGCAGTGGACACTATTGCTCATTACTCATAATTATTAGCATAAAACCTTACTTGGTAACAAGTAATGGGGAGCTTTTTGATAGTATAAAACATTGTGAGAAGCGGCCCCTCTGAAGTAACATGGCAGAAATGAGCAGGATACCAGTCAGAAATTGTACGCGTCTTAGTATTTTGTAGCCATTCTTTGTGCTTAAGCTGCTCTATGACTTTGGGTCCTCGCTGCGGACTGTTTATGTCAGCAGTGACTCGCATCTCACAGTTGATGTTGTTACAAATGCATCACAGTACTACAACCACAGCATAATACACTGGGTAATTTAAACCAAATCACCAAAAAATAAGCAATGTTTTACTTTCTGCTTATAAGGCCTACTGAGTGACCTTAAGCCAAGTTTATATTTCAGATTGTTGTTTAAAAAATGAGTACGTAGAAGTATGATGGTATGATTCTATGAACATAACATGGATCATGGTATGGTATGAACCACGGTTGAATATGACCCCTTTCCTCTGATATTACTACAAGGTTTCCAAGATGTTGTTTGAAAGTAAATTCCTGACAAATATGTTGAGAATTTTGTTTGGGAAGTTGAGTGTGTTCACATTAGACAGGATTTAATTGATGTTATATTTGATGATGATTTTGGCTTTAATGGTACAGAATATATGTTGGAACTAAACAAAATTACAGAAAACCAATTTTCTCAGTTATTTGGAAATAACATGAATCTGGATTCAGTTTGAAACAATACTTTCTATGGCTACATGATCAAAACATTACAGAAAATCTGCACCGAGGCCTATTAAATCAATTTTTGAAAGGTAAATTTTTGTTCCCTTACTTATTTGAGACAGAAAATAATGTCATTTGGCCTGCAGTTGGTTTAAGTTGGGTGGAAGGAGATACTTCTCAAACTCAAGTCAGGAAAGTTTTACCGTAATGATTTAAATTTTTTGAAAGGAATTAGCTTGTATTGTTTGCTTTATTTATTGTTTTCTGTTTGTGTTACTACATGTGTATGTCGCTCTTCAACCCTGTATAACCTATTGTGCATCAAACTTGATGTGATACTTTTTTCCTGTTTTGTTGTTGTTGCCGTTTATAGTTTTTAAACAGCTGTAGTAAATTGTGCATTCATTATGAAAATGGTTTTAATTTTTATTTACTAATGTATGTTCAATGCATCAGGCTATCACATAATATACAAATCTTAATAAATTGATAAATATGATAATAACTCGATATGGTTTTTGTCATAAATTTAATAGAATATAAAGTAATGTGTATTGAATATGCTTAATGACTTTCTGTAAATATTTACGCAACATGTACATCTCATCAATTTTGTGAACTACGAAGTCACTCTGCACAGATTATGTCAGGCTGATGACTTATGCTTGTGAGCTACAGAAAGTACATTGGTTTGGAAATGAAACCAAACAAAATTTAAATAATACAGGCAGTGGAATAACTAAAGAGCCCTCTCCAATATGAAATCTGGACTTTTGAAATTTTAAATTACCAGAGTAAGGTGTTAAATACAGGCTGACGTAGTGTGACAATATCAATGTTGTCAAACCAGTACATTTACAGGCAGACAACATTAGGCTTCACACTCGAACCAATCTTGGTATAACAAATAGTAAATGGCACAAGAGCGCTGAAAAGGGGATTGCTTAACATGAATGCAAGTCGAAACTTCCAGATTTACTTGGTTAAAAGTCCCCCAAGAAAACATTGGTACACCCAGTCACCTGTCCAACAACTTAGTTCTAGAAAACATAGTTACTGGACACTTTTGGTAATTACTCAATTACTCAAAATTTTTATTAGCAAAACAACTTACTTGTTAAAGAGCAAAGGGAAGTTGTTGATGGTGTAAAACATTGTAGAGAAACAACTCCCCTCAAGTAACATAGTTTTTGAGAAAGAGGTAATTTCCCTCTTAAATTTTTGACTCTAAAAAATAAATCAGGCCTGAAGCCTTTCTCAAGTTTGTGTAACAAGGGCCCCTTTTCTTGTTATTTTCTTGTAATTTCACGACTAAGTGTTATTTTATGCATATGTTGAGATATACCAAGTGAGCACACTGGTCTTTTGCAACTACCAAACATGTCCAGTGCTTACTGCAGTACAGGTACTTCCTACAGTCTTATTGCTGTATATAGTGTCCGTCCATCATTAGTTTCACCTCATCGTGAACCCATTCCCACATCCTGAACAAGTAGCACCACCTTAATTACTAATAAATCAACCTGAAAGTCTGTGGATGATCTTCCAGTCATCTCAAATCCGTGAATCAATTTCATAAGACCTCCAGTCAGTGCGGGCAGCCATCGTTTGTCAACCATGAAAGAATGCAACCATGCAGACCAAATACCAACTCAGACACAGTGTGGTACTTGGCCTATAAAGCATCTTAGAATTAAACAAAGATCTTATACAGCACCTTTTGCAATAACGTAACAATGCGCTTTACATTAGTGCCCAGGTCATTGGGCTAATAACATTCCTTTTACTGTCTCAGCTACCTGTGGAGTATACAGCTCTGAGCTGCATTGAAGGCTTTTTCAAAAACAATATCAACCTCTACCCTTGCAGGTACCCAATCATACCCCTGGGTGAAGAGAAGTACAGTAAAGCATCTTGCTCAGGGACTCCAGTGCCAGGACTGGGATTCGAACCCACAACCTATTGGCTTAAAGGAACTTGCAATGCTCAAAACCACTCGGCCATGTCACACAACAGAATAAAGCAGTGCTTGACTTAGTAACTGCGGCTTTGAACACCATGGGAACAAGTGTGTTGGAGCAAGGATGTCCATAGTAACAGCTACTTTGTAGCTTTCAGCCATAGCCGCAGCAGCCATTTTGAACATTGGCTTATTACACACAGAATTATACCCTCAATTTCTCCACAATTATTTCAGATTTCCAAAGAAAGAACATGTTGTGACTTCCCTGGAACCTTTGGATTTCCACATCAACCCCTGGATGTTAAGTTTGTCAAAAGGTGTATCACAGTATATAGACTCTCGTCGTTTAGGGTTGCAGAGACTAACCCCTTTATAAACAGGAAGGTTGCACTAGTAAAAGAGGACAGCAAAAAACAACAATCCAAAAACAAAACGTAGAAATGAGATTCAGTACTTCAAATTTGCTTTTTTATAAGCAGAACCTCTTTGTATCAGTGCTCTTTATAAATTGAGAGTTAGCTTTTTAACCTTTTCTCAACAGAAACACAAGCAAATCTTTCTCAGGTGGCGATGAACGCTGCCAGCATTTTTTGGGCAGAATGACTTATTCTAATGAAGGCCAGGTTCCTACAGCTGGCACCGTTCACTGACTCATCTGTTTGAAGGGAAAAGGGAAATACTTGGAAGAGGGTTCTCTGTCTTCTGTTTGACTCAGATCCTGGCCCAGGTCACGCAAAGTTTTTTAACTTATACTCCAGATGGGGGGAATATAAACATGGTGTGCTGTACCAACAAATTTAACCAAAAGAAGACAATCAGAGCATTCGATGATCAAAACGCTGAGTTGTCAACAACCAGAGCCAACACTACTCAAAAAAGATTTTACACATTTCGCTACCCCAAACTTCACCTAATTATAGCTCCAAGCATGCAAAGTTTCTAATCCTACGAAAGATTGGACTGACTTTTTTAACAATAACTTTAACAAAATCAGTAAGTTCCAGCGTCACAACAATATAGAACCATGAAATTGCTTTTAGCTTAAGAACTGGAAAAACTACAGATCAAACATGGCTACCTTATACTAACATTATCATCATGAAACTTGGTACAAAACATATTGAGTGACAGAACAATCTGGGAATGGCGTACCTATTGGAATACCAGAAAACACCAAAACTTGCATTTGAATGACAAGATAAAGTTATTTCACTACTTGAAAGATATTTGGAAAAAGTAAGGAAAAAACGAACAAATAAACTATAGTTGATGTCTTATCCGTGATTACTCATTATTAGCGACTCTATTCATCACAAGTAAAATCAAAACTTGAGAACTTCAAGGAACCTTAACAGTCCCGCTATGCTTGAACACAACCAAAACGTCACCACATTTCCGCATCCCATTGAGTGACTCAGTGGACCAATAGTCCACCATCTGCGAGTCGCAGGTTTATAATGAAGACAGTACGATGCATACACAGGAGGCAGTCATAACGAACAAGTTACACCCGACAGGAAAGTGGTCAGGATGGGGTAGATGAGTTATATGCACAGTAGCTTCAGGGGATGTTATACACTGACAATGATTGAGGCAGGGAATGCATCCAAGATGTTGGCTGCTAGTGTAAAGGAAGGTGTTGAAGCTCCCAGGGTTGTATCATTGTATTGATAGTTCCTGTATAATGGCGCCATCTGCTGCATGCCAAAAGTTTTCTGCTGCTTCTGGCTGCCAAGCTGGCATACGTTTGTGTGTAAATTAAAGGGAAGATAGGTTATACTGTACCATTGGTTATAATTATTACAAAGATTAACCATACAAGTTTACTTGGGAAGATGTTGATCGAAAACCAATTCTCTTATAAGGAATGTGGTTTTAGAGAGAGCGATTTGAACAAAATTCCATCTGAGAAACTTTTCTGCTTGATAATTTTCTCGTAACCCCGATGGGTCATTTTTCCTGCGTGAAAAACCTGGCACATGGGCCCTGATTCAAGGCTGTTGGCGTACATGTAGTGTGCCCCTGCTGCGGCACGATTCGGCAACAATTGCTGCATGCAGTGCATACACGAACAACAGATACATTATGTACAGTACACTGTACGGTGAGAACAGTGCAAAGTATCTAGTGTGATCGTGTCTTTATACCCTCGTAATGTACACCGTATGGTACATTCAGTGTAAATACGCTGTACACGTACATGTATATACACGCTTTGCGTTTTGTTTCGGTGCGCTGGCGGAATTCAGTGGGGACTCGCACTATGCCGGTTGCGGCCGGCTGGAGCGCATTCATCAAGGCTAGTCTTAATATGGAATTACATCATCATACTTCAAAACAATTGAGACAAGAAAGAACAATTTTCAAAATCCAAAGTCAATTGCCCAATCATCTTATATTTCTGCAGTTGAACATTAAAAGCACAGTCAGGGTAAACAATTTCTCTTGCTACATTATCAACAAAGTTTATTGGCCCCAAATAATCATGCAAAAAGTATAAAAAAATAGGTAAACTACATGTAATATACATTTTTGTTTTACCCATAACACTGCATTACTCAGTACTTTCCCCGAGTTCTGTGAAAACAAATCACAGGCATATTACTGGAGTGGGATTTGAACCCAAGACCTTTGTAACTCTAGAGCAGTGTCATTCCAACTAGACCACCGAGATTGCCCGGTAGCTAGAGGCAGCGTGTACCACAATGATACATCTATAACATTAAATAGGTAAACTGTAATTTCATGTATAGGTAGACTGTACACAAGTTTCCTTTTCCTTCTAAATAAAGTCCTTTAATTCCGACAAACATTCAATAAGGACACTTTCTGCTTCACAATACAATAGGCAAGTTTAAAATATAATACTTTGAAACTTTATATTTTAGTATAAAACTAAGTATAGGTTTTTCCCTTTGAAATGAATATGTCACACTTGTAGCCACAAAAGGATGGGTCGGGTTCTTGAAAATAACAGGTGCATTCTGAGCCATGTTTTGAGCTGTTTGTGATTCTTTTCTCTTGTGACTTTTGTTTTCACTTGATGAAAAAAAGTATATTTATTTTGCCCCTGGTTTCCACTAGCCATTTTAAACTCTCTCAGAGCCTAATTTTTGTTTGCGTTTTGAACCATATGTACATGTACATTATAAATGCCTATCTTTTTTAAGCTTTTTTGAAATTCTGCATGAAAAAAAAGGGATATTGCTGATTTGTGTTGCCTTTATATGTACATGCCAAAGTCAATAGTATTTCTTGAAAATGCCCTCTCGATGGGTTGCACATACTGCTTCTGGAATACATAAAATAAATCGTACATGTTCGATTGTTTTTGGTGTTCAATTGTAATACCTGGCAGGGGTGGGGGGGGGGGGGGTAAAAAACTCTAGGCCCTCTCTCTCCGGTATAAAGTGTAGCTAGCCTGTCTCCCATTTTCACCATTGGTATTGGATCTCTCTAGAGAACCTACATAAAACACACTTTGAGACGATTTCAGGAGAAGAGACTTGTCTCTGGTATAACAATTAATAACATCTATTAAACAATACTGTGATCTTAATGCTTTTAAATATAGTACCCTTGTAAATCGTACAATAACTGATTTATGCAGTACATATTTTGGTGTCCTTCAGGCCAATCTTACATTAAAAAAAATGATAGAATTCAATCACCTCTCATGCAAATTGATAAATGGCTTATAGTTAGCAATTGTTACGCGATAAATTTAAAGGAAGGTACACGTTTGGTAATTACTCAAAACAAATATTAACTTAAAAACTGAATTGGTAACGAGCAATGGAGAGCTGTTAATAGTTTAAAACATTGTGGAAAACAACTCCCTCTGAAGTAATGTAGTTTTTGAGGAAAAGGTAATTGCTCACTAAAATATTAAAAGACTTCTTATTCCTAGCTGAAAGCACACAAATTCGTCCAACAAGGGTGTACTTTCATCATTTTATTGCAACTTCGATGACCAATTGAGCCCAAATTTTCACAGGCTTGTTATTTTATGTTTATGTTGGGATACACCAAGTGACAACACTGGTCTTTGACAATTACCAAAGGTGTACAGTGCCTTTAAGACATCAGAACTGCAGATGTACAATAGTTTTATAACAGAAGATGAGGAAGTCGGGGTTTTCTCTCTCGTACTTGCTCATAGCAGGTGACAGTTATCAATCAGAAAAAGACCAGAGTAACACCATCAAGAGTATACATGTACTATAAACTGTACATCATTAAAGCCATTGGACCCTTTCGGTAAACAGTGTTGTCCAAGGCCCACACTTTGTGTACCACAACTTCTATATCAAAAAACAAACCTGTGAAAATTTAGGCTCAATCGGTCATCGGAATCGGGAGAAAACAACGGAAAAACCCACCCTTGTTTCCGCGTATTTCGCCATGTCATGGCATGTGTTTAAAGTAAATCCGTAATTCTCGTTAACGAGAATTTATATTGTTTTGCTGTTTTCTCAAAAAGTAAAGCATTTCATGGAATAATATTTCAAGAGAAGTCTTTCACCATTGCCTTTTGTAAACCCTGTAAGTTATTTGTAAATCTGTGAACTTTTTTTTTTTTTCTGAACCGAAAGGGTCCAATGGCTTTAATGTGTATCAAACTAAAAACAACACTACATGTATTTACTCAACGTATGGGACATCCACATTCGTAGTGCTGTCTGCCTACAGAGGTTGTCAAGAACACAACATCTCACACCACGCACATGCGTCATGTGACCATGTGATCATGTGACCATGTGCAAACAGAGACATGTAAGAATATGCCATCTATTATTTTTAACCTTACCAATTTTGTGAGTAACACCATGCATCAGATGGCCCTACACTTCTCTGAGTGGTATGCAATTTTCACTCTTAACCAATGTCTTCCACAAACTTTATAGTAAATAATTCGTTGCTAATGTGCTTAAAGTTATTAGGCTGAATCAGTTTTGATGGCTACAGCTTTGGCTGTCGCTAAGGACATCCTATACTTGAAAGCATGACAACGTGTAATCTAGTTGTAGCCGTAGCTGTAAATTAAGACATGGTCTAACTTGTAACTTCTTTTGGGAAGACTTTGAGCATTGCACAAGGCTGGCATTCTCTTCAGTTGCCCCCTTGCATAGTGCCCAGCGCACTCACACATGGCCCGCCATTTTGGGAGTCAAAATCATGCAAAAAGATTGCACAAAAGATTTGATCCCCCAAAAAGGATGCAAATGGTAGACACAAATTGGTCAGAGGTGCTTTCCAGTTCCCTCTGTGTAAGGTCTTAAATAAATCAACAGACCTTACATAAGGCTAAACACTACCAGGTAGGCTGAGGTCACGCGCAAATTTTCAATGGACAAAGAACAGCTTGCGTCCAATGATGTGCGACAGGGATAGCGCAATTGTTGAGAGTGTAAGATAAGAACTTCATTACCCCACACTGTGTGGCATCATATGCAAGGGGTCTTAACAATAATTGTATAAATCCTACAGTTTTTTAAACCAAGAACATTATGATTGGAGATCTACTTTAATCTTTCCCCTTTACCAATATCTAAATGATCCAACAGTCATTACTTGATATTAATAAAGTTGAAGTTGTCAAGTATCCTGCAAGCTTTCTTAGAGTACATTTGTACATGTAGGATAGTATTAAAAGTAAGAAAGTGACAAAAGCAGTACCTTGGTTATAAGCATATATAAAAAAAAAACTTTTTCTAGAAATCTGTTTATAGTACTTACAAAAAATATATAGTACAAGTATTTCAATGTTTTGTACTTGGTTAAATAGAAAGGCCACACTTAATGAATACAAATACAAGCAAATAATAGCACACAAATAATGTCTGAAGTACAATAAGCCATATGCACTAACTAGCGCCATCTTAAAAATAAAACGCAATGCATCTTGGGGAAACTCAAGAACTCGTTACCATGGGTAGCAAGCATGCTCTGCGATACCTACATGTATCGTCATTCTCCCCTAGGATGCAGTTTTGCAGCTGTAACCAGAAACTGTCTTTGTATCTGGCCAGTGGTTAAAGGAACGGGAAACTATTGGTAATTACTCAAAATTATTGTTAGCGAGTAATGGAGAGCTGATGATAAACATTGTGAGAAACAGCTCCCTCTGAAGTATTGTACTTTTTGAGAAAGAGGTACATGTAATTTCTCACTCAAGCCTTTTAGTTTTATTGGGCATCTGAAAGCACGTCAGTGCAACAAAGTTTTTTTTCTTTCATTATTCTCTTGCAACTTCAATGAACAATTGAGTTCAAATGTTCACAGCTTTGTTTTTTTCTACACTACATGTATGTTGAGATACACCAAGTGAGAATGCTGGTCTTTAAAAATTACCAAGAAAGGAGTCCACTGCCTTTAAACCAATGGGCAATTATTGGTTACGACAGTGAAAATGTACCCCAGGAACGGATGTCCCGAGAAACAACACTGATTGGCTCCCAAGGGCGACTACTTTGCGCGCAAGCTTGTTAAACACTTTTGAGCACTTATGTGGTGCTTGTATGACGTTTAGTACGCATTGACAATAGTTTACATGTACATGTACATACATGTACCATGTACATACATGTACATGTAGTATCTTTGCCAGGTTTTAAAGTTGTGTGTACTGCATCAAGACTTCAAAATCAGCACGACATGATAGTTGCCAGTGTTGGTTAGACTCACATTTCACCCAGAATCCGTTCCACACTGATCATGCGCATAGGGAGATGCATATTAGGCTTTTGACTAATAAATATGTGATGTTCATGGGATTCACCTTTGAGCTTGGCAAGAAAAAACTACCAAAAATAAAACACTAGCCGCACAAAACCTGTTGAACCAATTCAAGACCAAATCAAATGTGTTTGGTGAACTTAATACCCTGTGATACACATTGAATACACCACCACAAAAATCCTTTTCTCAAATAGCTATACTAGAAAAATAGAAACAGACCCTGGGTTCCACTCCCCTGTCCATCCCACTGGTTTGTATTTCCCTACTGTACCGGGGCTAATGAACACCTCCAGGGCTCAAATTTGGACGGAAAAACCCACAAGACTGCAGGGCTCAAAGCTCAAATATGTGTATTTACTGGACCAGAATTTTGTATACAAAACCAGAATTTAAAAGAAAAAAATGCCTGCATCTGACAACTGAACTGTTTTGAATTTGAACAAACGAAAGAAAAAAAAACTAAAAGAAGAATGATCTCATTTTGTTTTAGGGATAAGTATTGTTCCATATAAACATACACTGTACATCTATCAGACTGAAATAATAATAATAATAATAATAATAATAATAAGACTTGTAATATGCACATATCCACCCTGAAAGTCAAAATTTAAAAACTCAAACACTCGACCACTGTACTAGTCCGGTCATAACTTTACTGGCCAAGTGCTTGAGTCACTGACCTCAGGCCTGCAGTCTCATGTTATTTCAAGCCCTGACCTCTTTCAAACTTTCACATTGTACGAAGGTACACAATGTATGTTCTCAACCAAATATGTTTTTCCGAATAAGGCACAGCAACTAAGCATGCAGTGGCAATTGTAGTAACATGTCCTGCATGCAATAACATTTGGTGCGTTCAATTAGCTTCCCTGGGTCAACCCTGCGGTGCTCACTTGGGTGAGCCCCTGACAAGAGCTAATCGAACGAACACACTTGCCCTCTGGTGGTAACGTTGTGCACCTCGGTCACCCCCAAGTGACCCACTACACAAGCAGGACACTGGGGGCTGACCAAGTGAGCCCCTGGAATGACGTCAAAGCTAGTCAAGCGTACCGGGGGGGGGTGGGGGGGCAGACCGGGGTCGACCCAGGGAAGCTAAACTAACGCACCCAGTATTCATGTGGTGAAAAACTGATCTGAAATGGGATCAGACCATTTTCACCATTCAGCCTCGCTTTAATAATAATAATAATCTGAATAATAACAATACTGTATTCTTATAGCACTTTATCACATCCTAGGGGCTTATCAAGGCACTCATTTAATACTTGTTTGTTTAACAGGGTTTTTCAATTATGAGAACAATTTATGAAGCACCTTCTAATGGTATACGAGGTGCTGCAGCGCAATCAGCAGCCACTGCCAGAAACACCGGGGGCAAACCCCTTCTTTTTCCCGATAGTGCACTGGGTTCTTTCGCGTGGCAAACACACCGGCAATACGGCTTTAAAATTCCCATTCACAGATGATGAAGCTATAAAGGTTTTAAAGTGCCTTGCTTTTAAAGGACACAGGGGTCCATGAAGAGTTAGACGAGTAACTCGTCCTAAACTCGAGATTAGACTAGTTTTAACTCTTTGTGAAATCCATCCCAGTTGCACACCCAGAACTCCAACCAACCTTCATAAAGCTGTTTTTAAAGTAGAAAATGCTGCTGAGCAAATTTCTTCGCTAAAAAGCAAGAAATGAGTGGGGCACCAGTCACAGCAATGGTAACTGTAGGGTATTACAGCTTGTAATCTATTTTTGCTAAGCAGATTTGCTTTTGCTTAGCAATTTTTTTGTGCTAACATAAACAGGCTTTATGAAATTGGGCCCAGAGCTCGAGTCCAGTACGTTTGACCGCTCAGCCATGACACGTCCTGGTTGGAATGCGTCCTAGAATAGCTTCAGCAATGGCTATGTCCAGGTTGCTGACATGTTTAATCATCAATTTTGTCGCTGCTGCCTTTAGGCCATTCATGTAGCAATAGCCAAAGTCGCTACACCATATTTAAAGTAAAATCCCGACTATGCAATTTTTATCTGAATACTCTGTATATGTATGTTCGCCAAGTTTCATCTTGACATCCATAATTGGCAAGAGATGGTCACACCCTGCTGTCAATCAAGTTGGCCTTCATTTCCCTGTGACTCTTCCTCTCTTTCTTGGGTTTCATCTTGACTGATGAATGCACCGATTCCACCAACGTCAAGATGTTGGCTAAGCTCTCAGTGCTTGAGCTATTGGGATTAGGTGGGATGTTCATTACAATAGTGGGTTTACCAGACTTTCTTGAGCTCGACTCGCCTTGGTGCTTGCGGTCTTTCCTGGCCGGATCCTTGTGCTTGGATTGTCTTTCTTTAGATTTTGTTTTAGGGGTGGTTTGTGACAAGGGGTTTAGAGGATTCTTCGGTGGCCTCTGCGAGTTTGCATCTTGCCGTGAAGACCGTTGGGGACTGGGTTCCCTCTTCTTGTCTGAGGACTGCTGCTTGTGTTTCTTCTGATGTGGTCTCGCTCTGGTGGATGAACTCTCTACTGGCGGCTGGCGAGCAGAGTTTGGCGAGTTCTTGATCTCGGTATCTTGGAGGTGGTCTATTCTAGGAAGAATGTCTGGGAGATGTCGTTGTCTACCTCTTGAATTTGATCTTGCCCTTGCAGTGTCCCTGCTCGTAGCAGGATTCTCTCGAACAGGATGTCTTGAAAGATTTTCTCTTTCGGTGACAGGAGCCACATTTTGCCTCCTGTTCGGAGAAGTTGACCTACGGCTTGGTGATGACCTTCTAGGTGGAGAGGAGCTTCTCGTATGAGCGGCATGAGCTTCCTCTCCTGAACGATGTTTAGGTTGTCTATGCTTTGGCCTAGCACCTTGAGCAAGATTTTGGGCTGCATTATGACTTCTTGACTCAGCTTCGCTAGGACCTTGCCTCTCTCGTCCTGATGTATGTTGAGACTCTTGAGGTTGGCTCCCTGAGCTTTGACCAGATGGGACAGTTGGAAGCACTTGTTGAACTGCTGGTACTTCAGTAACTATTGGGGATGAGGTATCCCCGTTTGAGAGTCCACTCCTTTCCAGTGAGTTGCTCTGGTGGGATTGCTCAGTGAGCGAAGATTCTTCTTGGATTGTTTCAACCCTTGTTGTATGTTCATTTGGTGATTGTCGAGGAGCATTAGCAGGGATTGTATTAAGCTGAGCAGCCTGAGCCTGCACTTCAGGAACCGTATCAGTTTCAACCACTTCTGTGTGGTCTGACAGTAAACTGTTGTTTTGTGTTGATGCATTCTCTAAAGCACCAACAGATTCGGTTGTAGCAACCGCCCCTCCTGTATCTGTGTTCACATTGTCACGACCCGCCTGCTCTACACTAGATTGTTGAATGGAATCATCCTGGTGTGAGGCATGTGTGTGAGACTGGGCTCTTCTATTTTCATTTATAGGGGTGGTCTGTGGTGATTCCATGATGACTGAGAATGAGGAGGGGTGGCGCTCATCAGGAGTAGGACTGTAAGGTGGGGGTTGATCATTAGGATACAAGTCGCTGATTTCAGAAACGTACGAAGGCACTGTGTCCAGTGATGATAAATGGAGTGATGGGAGATCAGTCAAAGCAATGTAAGCCTCATTACTACTACCAGGGACAATATAGACGGGTATCGACGGCCCATTCACATGACTCTGAAGATAACCTCCTCGAATAAGCGCAGGGGGTCTACCCTGTCTCGGGGTCACGTGTGAGGGTGCAGAGGCGCCCCTCCCTGTCGGCGCATTATTAGCATGTCCATCACCGCTAGCATTGGCAGAGGTATGTCTTGCTGGTTGCCTCCCATGTGTTGCGCTGGTGCTTGATGATCTCTGAACTACACGTGGACGCTGGTTCCTGGCATCGTGGTGACCTATTGTTGCCCTACGATTCGGGGCTTCATTATAAACCCCCGTCGTGGTGGCTGATGTTGAATGAGATGGATCTGGGTTTGATCGTTGGCCATTTTCTCTGTTACTGCTGCGCACTTCCCCTGAGAGTGAGATAAAAACAAGATTTATTATTTCACTTAGTGAAGACAGACTCGGTCATAAGCAGCAAGGCAATCAAGAATGCATAATTTGGTTTGTTTACACAAAAAGTATAAAGCCGGGTTCATACTTCCTGCGAATGTGATGCAAATTTTGACGTCACAAATTCGCAACGTCAACTTTTCAGCTAAAATAAAAACAAACATAGAAAAAGCAATAATATTTGTCAAGAATCAAGAAAACATGTAAACTTTCTCAAATCAAATTATATATTATTAGCAAACAAAGAGCGGTGGTATATTGGTACATATTAAAATTATTAACAATATCACATATAAACACAAAGATCACATAACATGGCAATTTACAATTTTGTAATAGTAAAATTATGGGGGGAAAAGATAAATATGCAAAACAAACGGTTAATGGCCTAATGTTTTGACCCTAGAATCTGAAGAGCAAATGAAAACACAAAACACATTTAAGCAAGAACAAAGTGTAACAGAAAGCAGTCGAGTGGATGGAAATGAAGAGAGAGAGAAATAGAGGGGGGGGGGGTCTGTGGAAAAAGGGGGGTATCTGTGTGAAAAAAACACACAGACACACAGAGGAAAATAAATGTACACAAATACACAGAAGAAAAGAATTTTTTTTCAGAAACAAGCAAAATGTAAACCAAGGTTCAGTTTTCTAAAACATGAATACATTTAGATTTTACACTGAAATTAGCAACCGCGCCTGCGTACAACAGTCCTAACTATGTATACATGTTTATCACCTGTTTAAACAAAGGTTCAGTTTTCTAAAACATGAATACATTTAGATTTTACACTGAAATTAGCAACCGCGCTTGCGTACAATAGTCCTAACTATGTATACATGTTTATCACCTGTTTAAACATAGTCACCTGATTCTCTCTCAACCAATCGGAACAGATAACCCGTCTAAGGTATTGATGATTAGTTATACACATGGTATACAAAACATCAAAAGACTTTATAGTTATCAGGGCTCAAAAAGTCAGTTAGATGATTAATTCTTTTGTTAATTTATTTATAATGCCTTACCTTGATTATTTGAGGGTGTCCTTCTTTGACCGATAAATCCCACTGATGGTAACCCATGCTGTAAGGGAGAAATAATAATAATAATAATAATAACAGTGAAAAAGATGTAGGTGTTCTAATTAGTACAACTCTTTAGCTCACAAGGTCATTAAAGACAAGGTGCACTATTGGTAATTGTCAAAGTCCAGTCTTCTAACTTGGTGTATCTCAACATATGCATAAAATAACAAACCTGTGAAAATTTAAGCTCAATTGGTTGTCGAAGTTGCAAGATAATAATGAAAAAAAAAAACACCCTCGCCACATGAAGTTGCGTGCTTTCAGATGCTTGATTTCGAGCTACGTTACTTCAGAGGGAGCCGTTTTTCACAATGTTTTATACTATCAACAGCTCCCCATAAATCGTTACCAAGTAAGGTTTTATGCAAATACTTATTTTTATTTTGAGTAATTACTGATAGAGCTACTGCCTTTAATACAATTTGTATGAATTTCTGAAAAGTGCCTATAATGAGCTCCTGGTAAATGGAGTTTATTGATCAAAAGTGGTCTTCATAGTATTTCTATGACAAGAAGGAAACATTATTCTCCAAACTAAACAATTGTTTGTTTTGATTTATTTTTCAAACCTGTACGCATTTTTTTTTTAAATTACCTTTTGATCAATATGTGAAAATGCAGTGAATAACCTTGTGGGTAGCACTAAGCCAACGACTTGTGTGTTTTGATTAAATCATAATTTCTAGCATGAAGATAGCATGCAGTGTTGTTGTGCACATTTTATGCAACAGACACACCATGGTCTAGCATGTCTAGTATACTTAATGTTAAACAAATATTGGGTGAATGTGGCTGCTTTGTAACAGATTATTATCACATGGTGACATCTGGACCAGATGAAGCCGAGTAGGTAAAAAAAAAAAAAAAAAAAAAAAAAAGGTTTCACCGGGTGATTACATTGCGACAATATGTGACCAAACTGCATTCAATATATTGTTTAAAGGATTTAATCAAAATGTCCACAGCTTAACATTAAACTTACAGAGTTTGAAGATGATAGTGGAAAGCTTCTCTTCAAATATTACTATCTACGGTTGTGTAGTTTTTGAGAAATGAGTAAAACAAGTCACAAAATGATTTTGGTCTCATGAGACCAAAAATTATTTTAGCATGTAAAATCCCCCTAACAAGTTATGATATTATACCAAAACCATAGCATAACTGGTTAATACGTTTTTACATGCTAAAACAGAGATGAAAATACGTAAAATTTCAAGAGAAGCTTTCTACTATCATAATCTTCAAACTGTGTAAGTTTAACGTAAATCTGCGGACATTGTGTTTTTTTGTTAGGAAAAAGTACATATATACCCTTTAAGGGAACCATAAATCCACAACCACTAGGTTACAGGTGATTTATTTAATTCCTTAGTACACAGCCTGCACTGCCACATTATATAAAATGCACCAAGTAAACCATCACACCAACCATATCTGCCTTCACAGGTACAAAATTACCACTGGGTGAAACAAACAAACAAACAAACAAACAAACAAACAAACGTGATAGTCAATAGACACAAGTGTCATGATCAAGATTCGAACCAATATGCTCATGACCTAACCACCAGAACTTGAGTCTGATGCACTAAATCACTCCGCCAATACACATCATGTTCATTATTCATTAGTCTCACTCATGCATGATGTCCATGTCCCTTTTGTTTGTCTACGTATTTGTTTGTTTTGTCTTTGTCTTTAGGGAAGGGGGAACAACGCATTTTTTTCTCCCTTTGCCGGCATGTTAACTTTACATTATTGTTGATTTAGTGTTCATTAACTGGATCAAGTTTTCATTTGTACAAGTTATTATGTTTTCTGAACAATATTATCACACTATGTATTGATTGATGTTGACATGAAATAAATGTATCTGAAATGAACACACTTTTTTTTTTTTTTTTAATAATGAGATACAAAGGCTACTAACCGCTTCCTTGGTAGCCCTTCTTTGAGAACACACCAGCATGAACAGCAGGGTGTCTGTCACTAAGGTAGCAATACCAGCAAAGCCATAGATGATACATAAGATGTAGAGAAAGTCGATCATGTTATGCTCTATGACGCCACAGCTACGCACATCCTGGAAGGTAACCTTCTCACTGTCAGCTACAATCAAATAAAAACAAGGAAAAAGGGAAGGAAAGTAAAAAAAAATATATAAATTTTAAATGTTATTAACAGTCGAAATGTATTAACAGTTTACAAAATCGGTCATTACAAATTATTAAAAGCATTAGCAGTAGGCCTACATGTATACTACAAAAACACACGGAAATGAAAAATAGTTATTAAAGGCAGTGGACACTATTGGTAATTGTCAAAATCTAGCCTTCACAGTTGGTGTATCTCAACATATGCATAAAATAAGAAACTTGTGAAAATTTGAGCTCAACTTGCGAGATATTAATGAAAGAAAAAAACACCATTGTCACACGAAGTTGTGTGCGTTTAGATGGTTGATTTCAAGACCTCAAGTTCTAAATCTGAGGTCTGAAAATCAAATTCGTAGAAAATTACTTCTTTCTCGAAAACTATGGCACTTCAGAGGGAGCCGTTTCTCACAATGTTTGATACCATCAACCTCTCCCCATTACTTGTCACCAAGAAAGGTTTTATGCCAATAATTATTTTGAGTAATTACCAATAGTGTCCACAGCCTTTAAGTATTAAAGTTATTAAAGTCGAAATGTACAGTTTACAAAAACAGTCATTAAACAATTATTAAAAGCATTAGCAGTAGGCCTATACTACAAAAACACACGAAAATGAAAAATAGTTATTTAGAAATAAAGCAATGCTCTTTTGTGACAGTACAAAACTCACAATTTTTTCTCTCTAAAATAACAATAAGAGTCCACACATTGCTTGTGATCTGTAGGCCTAGAGACTGACAACAAGATAAACATATTTTAGTTGACAAAAAGTGCATTTATTGTAATCCAATATGGCTAACATTACAGCTACATGTATTATTAATCATGTAAACAAATATTTTCTATGGCCTTTCTTAGAATCATAACACAACCAAAAGGCTGACACTGTATTACAATTTTTAAAGCATATTTCTGAACATGAGCAAAAGAAAACATCCATGCCCATGTAAATATAAAACACCAACAACTTAGGACAAGGGTTGAACCACAGGGAAATATTCAGTGAATACAAAATGCAAAAAGATGATAACATTACACAATTCTAAATGGGGAAAATCAAACTGGTTTAGGAGGGAACAGTTTTGCATAAAATTATTTTAACAACAGTTAGGCAAGAGAGTAGCCCAGATAACAAATTTGAAGTACAGACAGGCGAAACTTCGAGACATTCTAAAGAAAGGAAAAAATAAACTGAAAAGCAGCTCAATTCAATTTCAGTTGTTAAAGACACTGGACACTATTGGAAATTGTCAAAGATCAGTCTTCTCACATGGTGTATCTCAACATGCACAAAATAATAAACCTTGAACTCAATTGGTATCGAAGTTGCATAATAATAATGGAAGAAAAAACCACCCATGTCAGACGAAGTGGTGGGCTTTCAGATGCTTGATTTCGGGACCTCAAAATCTAATTCTGAGGTCTCGGAATCATATTCAACAGCTCTCCATTGCTTATTACCAAGTAAGTTTTTATGCTAACAATTATTTTGAGTAATAACCAATAGTGTCCAGTGCCTTTAAAATATAGTCTAGATAAATAACATTGTAGGTGCAGCCCAGAGAAAACCTAACACCCAAATTGTGATTCTCACCTCCAGGCACGATGATTCCTGTACTGTTGTTCTCTTTAGCCGTTAGGATATAACACTGGCATTCAGACAGAGAGGTGTGGTACACACAGGCGCTGAAACTACCTAGAAATGGGATTGATACTATACCCACTGAGACGGCTTGTAGAGCACACACACAGAACGTCAGACAGTTGACTGCAATAGCTAAGTAGATCTGAATAATACAAATAAACGCAATTAATTAGTTGTATTGTCTGGATATGTCTGAGCTGGGTTGTTTCCATGCACAGGTTAGTGCACCTGGCCTTGCTGATACCTGCGAGTTTGGGTGCCATACAGTACATGTATATACGTGCAAATATGCAAACCAAATAAACAATTTACACAAATCATGTCAAGTTAATAAAAACCAAGTTGAAAACCACTTCTCGTAAGAAACAGAGAACACTTAGAAACAATCGATAAAATACAACAAAAAATAAATAAAATAGCACAATAAAAACAAATACATGATGAAATACACTGAAGCACCTGCAGATACACAAAACAATGTACATAAATAGGAGGATAAAAATGCCAAATAACCAGCGCATGTACATGTACAATATGACATTTTTTCACCGACTCAATAACATGATCTCTCAAGTCTGTAATTTTCTTGCTATTTTAGGGTATTAAAGGATTTGGGTACTTTTTCAAAATGTCCATAGATTTACTTAAAACATACAGGGTTTGAAGATAATGATAGTGGAAAGCTTCCCTTCAAATCTTACTTACAAAGGTGCTGTAGTTTTTGAGAATTGAGTAATACAATGTCATGAAAATCCTTTCGTAAATGATTAAAATAATTTTCGTCTCATGAGATGAACATTATTTTAATGATATTGATTTACTCATTTCCCCAAAACTACAGCACCTCAGCACGTAGTATTTTCAGGGAAGCTTTCTACTATCATTATCTTCAAACTGTGTAAGTTTAGTGTAAATCTGTGGACATTGTGTTTTTTGTCCTACAAAAGTTACATAGAGCCTTTAAGTAACGCAGTACTTTTACAGTACCTAAAAAGTGTTACTCAAGACCTGCTCAAAAACAAGTTTGCTGCATTTTAAAACATCTTGCAATTTCCAGAGATTTTTTCCCCCATAATTTTACTAGAGCAAGTTTGCTTAGAGAACTTACCAGAAGGTTTGGTCGTTTTTTGAGCAAAACAGCCATTAGCGTTCCTGTTAAAATAAGCTGCAAACAAGTAATAACAAAAAGACTTTAGAACATGTATGACAAATGACACATTTTCAGCCGTTATTTCCTTTAAAAAAAAATATATATAAAAAATCATAAAAAATGGTTAGTAACAAATAAATACATTTTACTTGTATACAAAATGTAATGTAGTTCTATAGTAGCACAAACACGAAACTCATCTCTGTAAAAAAATCAGACGGATCACAAAACCATGCTTTTCTTATGCTTCAAGAGATATCAAAGTAATAAGAAACAGTTCAAATGATTAAAAATAAAATATAAAGCAAGTCAGCTTTGAGCACATTCATAAGAACCCATTAATTTAGTACGATTTTAAATTTACATCGGGGATAAAGAATCAATTGTGGTGTACCCTTACGCTGATGTGTGTAAGCAGTTTTATACTCAGTACTTTCTTGAACTCTGAGAAAAAAATCGCAAGCATATTTCTACTGCTCTAGAGCAGATGTTTTACCAACTGGGATTGCCAGGTAGCTAAAAGCAGTTCCAATCCTAATCCTAACACACATCAGTGTCAGGGTAAAACCATATTTGGATTTTATGCAAAGTTAGTATTTAATGCAATAAAATATGAGCAAAGACATCACACAACTTGTGAGGTTATATATAAGCAACTAGAACAATGCATGTTCCGGCACTAATGTTTGTCATTATGAAGATGAAAAAGAAGTTATTCAATATCAAATTCATAATGTATAATTCATAACCGAACACAAACAATAAACTCGACTGTTCCTGTATACAACAACTTTAAAATTTACAGAATTCTTACCAAGGTAGCAGCTACATATGTGGGCACACTGCCCTCAATGTGGTACAGTGATGCCGTCAGCCCTCTGGCCACAATGTACAGGATCAGTAAGACCACACCCAACAAACAAACAAACGCCCCTGAGATGGGCAGCATCAGAAGGCTGTCTGTGCAGACGAACCTCTTCATTGCCATGGTGACCTCTCGTTTGACCTATGACCTGTGGGTTCAAACTTGCATGCTGGCATGTAGACTAGCCTTTGGTTCTTAGGAGGAATGAGCTTTTATATCTGCAGCAGCTGCCATGACTCTGCATTGGACTCTGTAATTTGGGTTCTGAAAAAGAAAAATATACAAAATAAATGAATGCAAAACTAGTGAAATACATTGCAGGCCTATTCCATGTGCAAAGTCAAAATTTGGTATAGACCTTCATTGTTAAATAATTTGTACCCTACAGGTGTAATACACATGTATGTATATGCACTGCAGCCGATTTCACGAAATGCTAGGATTAATCCTATCTCGAGTTAGGACGAGTAACCTGTCCTAACTTAGGATGGGTTCAAGGAGTCTTACGTCTTCAGATACGGAACTGAACTCGCCTAAGATTAACCCTAAGTTAGGAAGACTTGGGTGAAATCGACACTTAGGCATTGACACTTAGTGGTCTCCTAAACCTGCAAAGAAAAAAACTCATCGGCATATTGTGTACTCAAGGGTTATTAATACACTGACCATGTTCTTGATTGTATTATTGTTAATGTATAACAAAAACTCCAAACCAAACACCGCACGGACCGCCAATTACAGGAAAGGGAGAAACAAAACTATAAATTATTTTTTAAATCTACATACTAAAACTAAATTCATAAGTAAGGCCTAAATAGAATTGAAAATTGCAACTAGAAACATGTAAATTAAAACAACAAATAAATAAAAAAATGTATACAACATATATCCCAAAAAAAATTCAGCAAAAAAAAAAAAAAGAAAATAATAATAATAATAATAATAATTATAATGACAACAGAAATGTACAATGCTGATATAACAATTACAACATAGAACCTCACATACAGTTCTTGGAATAAATTGTACACATCCTCATAAATAGTGCCATCAGTACACAGAGATGTCAGATATGCGTACCCTTTGCCACTTCATACCCTGGTATTCGTACCTTCGGGACACTTCGTACCTTAACCAAATTGGTCACTTCGTACCGTGGGCAGGGCACGAAATGACCATCAGCTGAGTCACTTCATAAATCATACCTCCATTAAAATGTGTGTTCCTTTAAAATGTTTAATAAGTTAATGTTTGTTAAGATACAAAACAGTACTTAATGACTGATTGGTTTGATTTGCTTTTATTTCGTAATCATCTGATCACAAAGCACAGAAATCCAGAATAATAACAAACGGTGAAGAAATCCCGATTTAGTAGTATAATAGAAGGTACGAATTGTCTTGTGTAAGAAGGTACCAAGTGTCTTGTTTTTGTAAGAAGGTACCAAGTGTCCACAGTCACTTCATGTACCTTGCAAAGGTACGAACGAAGTGTCAAGGGTACGAAGTGGCAACAAAGTGACCTGACACCATACACTAACACAGCGCCCCATTTACGTGGTTATTTACTGGGTCTGCTTAACTTGAGTACTAGATTGTAAATTTAAAAAACACAAAATGTTGGCTGAAAAATGCTGTAGTAAAACTCTGTATTCTCACATCTTTCAAATTTGAATCGAGAGAATTTAAGCAACATGCCATCGCCAAGATTATGAATGTTTAACATGTTTAAGAAAAACAATGTGAATCCTGTGAGCTGCACTGGTCAACCGACAGTAAGTTGTTTTTTTTAACATGATTCAAATTCAATGAAATAGGGCCTATTTTGGATTTGAATTTGAAGCATTTTGTTTCAATTTTGAAAAGTGACCACTAAAATCAAGAGTTGGTAATTTGACTATACAGTCATTGAGTCAAAATGTTAACGTTTTATACACAACTTATTCTACAGAGAAGACAGAGACCCTTTTAAAGTTTTCACTTTCAGTAACTGGGTGTGTACAATCGAGAGCATTCTTCAAATCGTTAGTCATCATATCGTACACATTGTTGCGTGTGTTACTGTTACTGTTTAGGAAAATAAAATAACCACACAAAAGTGTCCTTTCCCTATCTTATTATCTAGCAATAGGCTGGCCTAATAATACTTACGGTATTATCGTCTCCCAACTGCCCAAGTTATTTCTCATATCGACGGAAAAGTGTCCATTTTTGCATGAGTTATTTTCGACCATCATATAAAAAATGCATTAATGAATTCGTACGGAATTTACCTCCGGTGACATCGGACCGTTACAAACTGCAGCTGTTGAACATTAGTATTTTTTTGTGTGTGGTTGTGCTATGCAGCATATAAAATGCATGCAGTATGCTCTCTCTCTGCGCGTTCCTAGCAATCAACTAAGAGTAGTTTGACCGCGCGGTGGCGCTATAACATTTTTTGGTGAAGGTGTGCTTGGGAGGGAGGGGCGTGGTTAGATGAAGCCCAAAGAAAGGGGTTTAATGAACCGATTATCATCTAGGGTTGTGGAGACAAACTGGTCCCAAACCAAAGAGTAATGATATCACAATTGCACCAATGTGTAATAAGCACGTTATGATCACCATGTAAAAAATTCAAACACTATTGATCTTGGCTGTGCTCCGTGGTCATAATGGGTTGGTGGCTGGCAGCCAAAGGCGCGCTTGAATGCCAGCTTCTCAAACACCTTGTAGCCGCGTCCTTCGCAATTCAGCTCTTAGCTGCGAGTAAGGATGATTAGCCCCCAAATTATTGATATGTACAAATAAAATAAAGTTACATGCTAGCACTTTACAAAGGGCACGTGAAAAGTGCATAACAAAAATTCAACATCGGGCAACTTGATGAAATTGGAACCATAAAGTTTATCGCGAATGAGAACCGCAATGCGTTATGGGTAGGCAGAGGGGGCATTTGACACCGCGGTGTATGTTGTTGCATTATGTCTCTGTGTGTGGATTAAACAGCGCCCTCTCTTGATATTTTGCTATTTGCAATAAACCCTATGACCCAAATACAGTTCTTTACATACAAGGGCCTATATCTTACCACCCCCTTAGCCAGTGTACACTAGCGGTTTTATTGCCTTTCGGGTGTAGTTTTGCCTGCACCAAAAGTGCACCAGAAAAAAAAATCACACCAATAAACACCAAAAGAGCACCAATACAGCAAATAATATTGTTTATTTTCAGCTGGCTCCAATAAATCGATACACATAGCTTAAATCAAGCTACACCAATAGGGCACCAATTTCCCTTTGCCATTTGATCTGGTGCAATTATACTTTACAAATTCCTCTTCGAAAGACTACACCAATAAAGCACCAAATGTACTTATAAAACAAAAATGTTCCAGCACTGCAGATGCTGATTGTATCACTGTACACATATGGCACCAATTATACCTGAAGATTTAATGGCTGCTACATGTAGGTCTAAGAGAGAAAGATGACGATGTGATATTTTAATAATAATCATATTTGTATACATATTGCTTTTTACAAAGCTGAAAGCACTATATTCAAATCAGTTGCCCTATTGCTCAGGCCACTGCAGCTATAGACTTGTGGACAAGTCGTTAATGTTCCCACGCGGCGAGATAGTCGAGTTGTCACCGCTCTCGCGCCGACTTCTAAAAGTCGGGCAGCGCGCAGTAGTCGCGCAACCAGCAGTTCGCGAGGAGAGCTTCGCTGCAATTCGACTATCTCCAAAACGACTTGTCCACAAGTCCATACTGCAGCTATTCTTCACATGTAGGGTTTATAAAATCTGTATAACCATTTTCTCCCTCAAGTACAAGTGAATTTTGTTTTCATTTTCATTTTAGACACATTTATTTCATGTCAACATCCTTCAACACAAAGTGTCATAACATTTCTCAGTTAAGCATCCCCTGTAACTTGCTGTATGAATGAAGACTTGCAGCTCTATAGCTATTGAATCATAATAGATAATTATGTGACCAGCTGTCGATTTCACAAAACTCTTCCTAACTTAAGACTAATCTTAGGACTTAAGACGAGTCCCAACCCTGCACTGTAGCATGCAGACCTTAAGATTAATCCTAAGTTATCGGTCAAGTTGGTCTTTGAAAAGCGTTTGTAACCGTTTTTTATAAAATACATATGGGTAGAAAGATGTTGTAAAAGTAGAATACAATGATCCACACAAACATGCCTAGAAATTGCGTGGTTTTCCTTTTACCTCGTCGACTAACACGTCGGCCATTTATGGGGGTCAAAATTTTGACTCCCATAAAAGGCCGACCATGTTAGTTCGCACAGTAGAAGGAAAACCAAGCAATTTCGAGGCAAACTTGTGTGGATCATTGTATTCTACTTTTAAAACATCTTTCCAACCAGATGCATTTTATAAAAAACGGTTACAAACGCTTTTGTGTTGACCAACTCGTCCGATCCAAGGCAACGTGTTCCTTTAAGACGAGTTACTCGTCCTAACTTGAGATAAGACGAGTCCTAACTCTTTGTGAAATCGACGGATGGGCATGTATGAAATTCTTTTCCTTTAAAGACAAAGACAACAGAAACATACAAGGAAAATGGTACTGGTCCGTGCATCGCTGTTATAGATCAATATTATTGGCAACCCCCATAAAATCTATCTTCCCCTCTCTCCTTTTCTCACTTCAGTCTGGTGGCGCAATTATGTACGCAAAAATCTGTTTATGTTTTAAATATTCATAACTCCTGAACCACACATTAGAAATAAACAATCCATGCATCACATGAGAGGGCTAAACTCTGAGCTTTATATAATAAGGGTTTTATTTTGTCCAAGTTATAACATTGGACAAAATAAAACCCTGAACCAGGTGAAATGACATCAACATTATGGTTTTGTAGTTGACAAAAACTGAATCTCTAATCTGAACATTTAAAGGCAGTGGACATTGTTGGTAATTACTCAAAATATTTGTTGGCATAGAACCTTACTTGGTAACGAGTGGTGGGGAGAGGTTGTTTGCTTTTGGAGACCTCAGACAGCTGGGTGTTTTTTCTTTCATTATTGTCTTGCAACTTCAACGACCAATATGGAGCTCAAATTTTCACAGTTGTTTTTGTATGCATGTTGAGATACACTAAGTGAGAATGCATGGTCTTTGACAATTAGGAATAGTGATAGTGTCCAGTGTCTTTCTTTAAACAAAATCAAAAGATAAAAACATAAATTAAATATATGACCAAACAAAGTTATTCATGTTCAAATCCGAATTTAGACACAAGGCAACTAAATTTACTCCCTCACCAGTGAATGGGAGAAAAATGCACGTGTCAAGAATGGAGTCAACTGGCACCACAAGGCGAGGTCGTCAATGACACCACAGCCAAGTGTCTACTGTCAAGCCGAACGAAGTGTTTGTGTCCAACACATCAATGACTGCAACATACAAACATTATTTGTCTGACCTACTGTAAGCTGGATCTGACCCAACAAACGTTTGTTATTTGATTTAAAAACTACAGCGTAACTATATCGTCAGGCAACTACCTTGTATACACTGGAATGAAGTACAATATGTTGCTCAACATTAATCTCTCAAATTTATGAAATGTCAATTTGTCAAACTACCGTATTTACAATATTATCATATAAATCACCTTTTACAGTACAACATTTTAGCACCCTACATAGTTGCAAGGATTCCCTCGCCTATTTTAGTTGTTGACGACTTTGCGTTTGCTCATAAAAGCCATGTGCCTTTGATCCTTTTTGAAGCTGACCCAAACCATCTTTGGGATTTTTTGACCGACAGGGGAGACAGCCTGTATAATTTGATTAGCCACACTCTGTGTTCCATGAAACAATACTCAAAAGGTCTTTATTAAGATCCTCAAGGAAGAAACATGAGTGACCCCAAGCCAGCCCTGGGTCCCTCACATTTGCAGATAGATGAAGTATATAAGGCATGCACATGTAAATCTAAATTACATGTAGTAGTGGAACTTTGCAAAGGGCACCACAGCAAAAAGCACAAGGCACCACGGCAACTGCTGTGGGTGCTGCTGTGGGTTACTTCAAGGGGTGCACGAATACTTGTGTATTAAATCTTCGATGATCAACAAAAATATACGAAGAAAAATATCAAACTAAAATAATCAATCACCTTAATGTCGACCCCGATTCGTTACTGGTAAGATACACTGGCCAGACTGCATGTATACATGTACGTTGAAGACCGAAAGAAAGACGGACCCCCCATCCATGTTCATCTGGAGTGAAATGTGGAACTCTCTCTGTCTTGCATCCTGATCAGTCCCTTTGAAGATGGAGCCATCACATTGCTGTTCGTATAAATCGCCATCCAGAACATCAGCAAGAACATCCTCATTGTGAGGAACAGACTCTTTGTGATTGTTGATTTCATCTACACAATCTGAAAAGTTAATTGTTAAAAGAGAACAATAAGCCGATCAGTACAATTTAAAAAAATGTACTAATCTCCTTATTGTTCTCTTTAAAGTGACTTTTATTAGTGAGTAAAACCCTGCAACTGCAACACAACTATTAATTATAAGTCTGCAGTTGACTAAGGCCCACTATGCCATCAAGCAAATGATTTGAATTAGGCCTTCATATTCAAGCTAAAATTCCACCCCAAGTAATTCCAGCCTTGTTATAATATTTACATACTTGTATACTGTAACGGTTACCAGCCCGTTTATAATACTTAACTACATTACATACTGTAACGATACCTAAACACTAACATACTGTAACGGTTTCAAGCCCCGTTATAATACTTAACTACGTTACATACTGTAACGATACCTACATACTAACATACTGAAACGGTTCCAGCCCCGTTATAATACTTAACTACATTGCATACTGTAACGATACCTACATACCAACATATACTGAAACGGTTTCCAGCCCAGTTATAATACTTGTAACATACTTGCCTACTTACATACTGTAACGGTTTCCAGTCCAATTATAATACTATACATACTAACATACTGAAATAGTTTCCAGCCCAGTTATAATACTTGTAACATACTTGCCTACTTACATACTGTAATGGTTTCCAGTCCAATTATAATACTATACATACTAACATACTGAAATAGTTTCCAGCCCAGTTATAATACTTGTAACATACTTGCCTACTTACATACTGTAACGGTTTCCAGTCCAATTATAATACTATACATACTAACATACTGAAATAGTTTCCAGCCCAGTTATAATACTTGTAACATACTTGCCTACTTACATACTGTAACGGTTTCCAGTCCAATTATAATACTATACATACTAACATACTGAAATAGTTTCCAGCCCAGTTATAATACTTGTAACATACTTGCCTACTTACATACTGTAACGGTTTCCAGTCCAATTATAATACTTACATACTAACATACTGAAATAGTTTCCAGCCCTGTTATAGTACTTACATACTTCGATACTGTAACGGTTTCCAGCCCCGTTTTAATACTTTCATACTTATTGAATACTGTAACATACTCAAATTACTTACAATAAAACTGCAACGGTTTCTGGCCCCGTTATAATACTTTCATACTTACTGAATACTGTATACTGTAACACACTCAAATTATATCCATTAAAACTGTAACGGTTTCCAGCCCAGTTATGTCAAACTTTAATACATTACAAACTGTAACGATACCTACATACTAACATACTGAAACGGTTTCCAGCCCTGTTACAATACTTTCATACTTACATACTGTTACTGCCAGGCTTGTTATAATACTTACAAACTTACATACTGTAACGGTTTCCAGCCCCGTCATAATACTAACATACTTGATAACTAAAACGGTTTCCAGCCCCGTTTTAAAACTTAAATACTTAAAAAACTATAACGGTTTCCAGACCCGTTTTAATACTTACATACCTACATTCAGTAACGGTTTCCAACCCGTTTTTAATATTTACATACCTACATTCTGTAAGGGTTTATAATACTTACAAACTTATTGAATACTGTAACATACTTAAAATATATAATTAAAACTGTAACAGTTTCCAGCCCCGTTATTAAATACATTACATACTGTAACGATACATACATACTAACATACTTAAACGGTTTCCAGCCCCGTTATAATACTTTCATACTTAAAAAACTATAACGGTTTCCATCCCCGTTAATATACTAACATACTTAAAAAACTATAACGGTTTCCAGCCCCGTTATAATATTTATACATACCTACATTCTGTAAGGGTTCATAATACTTACATACTTATTGAATACTGTTACATACTTGAAATATTTACATTAAAACTGTAACGGTTTCCAGCCCCGTTAGAATACTTAAATATATTACATACTGTAATGATACCTACATACTAACATACTATAACGGTTTCCAGCCCCGTTATAATACTTTCATATTTACATACTGTAACTGCCCGGCCTGTTAACATACCTACAAACTATAACGGTTTCCAGCCCCGTTTTAATACTTACATACCTACATTCTATAACGGTTTCCAACCCGTTTTTAATATATTACATACCTACATTCTGTAAGGGTTTATAATACTTACAAACTTATTGAATAATGTAACATACTTAAAATATATAAGGTTCAAAACAATTTGTTCTTATCTTATTTACAAATTTAAGAGTAAGCCTCGACACGAGAGGGCGCTGTTCGTGACATCAATCGAGGCGCAATATTTGAAGAGAACTACGTCTGGGTACCTGATCGATATGATGCTTATAATTTTACAGAACTACGGTCACGGAGCAGAACTGCAGGCACTACGGCAACTGTGCGGACAGTCCACTCGGATTACCCTCAAAGTTCAAACTGACCCAAATGTATTACATTTGGCATACGCTACTCTAGGTTCGGCACGTCTTTCAGGTACCTTCTTTGACTTTCCACTTTGGAAAACTTGTTGGGATGGCATCATGTTTTAGAATAACTTTTCTCTTCATGTCAAATGTGTGGTGTATTCCCGATTTGAAGCACGACGGCTTGAAGTGTTTGCTGCACAGCGCTGAAAAAGACGTCGGACCGGACCACTATTGCTCTTGTGAGTCTGACTTTCGCGGCACACAACCGCCCATCATTGGGATCTGCAGGAAACACATGCAACCCCCATCTTTAGATGTTTTGCTGCATCCAGCAGTAATACACCTGGGCGGCATTGCCGCAAAAATGCAAAAAGGTACAAACTCTCGATTTGGACCGTACTTGTACTTGTGTTTACTCTACGCATTGCAGGCAAAGTCTGCCTCGATTGATGTCACAAAAGGGGTAGGCGGAGTCAGCCCCCCAATTAACTTAATCTACTTTTTAAACATAAAAATCGTGACAAACAATTACTAAAAAAATTGTTTTATTGTTCATAAGCATATATACTCTTATGTTTGAAAGAAAAAAAAGTTTATTTCCAGGTGACTTTTAGTTTTTTAATATACGTTGAATCAGAAAAGTGGTTTAAATTGATTATGCAGATCAACACTTTTGTTGTACTTTTTGAAAACGTAGCAAACTTTGCGGGGAAAAAAACCTTTGACACAGACGATAAATATTTTAACAATTAGTTGGTAGACCGACTAGGTCCATTTTAGCAATTTTTTTATTTTAGTGCATAAAAATTACTCTTTAAAACATGTCGTTCTTTATTGGCCTCATCAATAATAGTTTGTCATCCGTTTTATTTTTGTGAGCAATTCGTGTAACCGCATTGGTGTAATTTATTATTTTTTTATTGTATCTTCAAAAATTATTGAATTATCAAGAAGGGTCAACAACCTTTTTTTCTTCCACAAAATTTACGAAATTAAAAATAAATAGTCAAAACATTCGAAATTTAGTACAAGATACTTACCGATGACGATTTAGGATAAACAAGGATCCAACTTGTCGGGTCACAAGGATCAGAAACGTTGGTTTACTACAGCAATCAGCGGGATCACCATCACTGCACTATCATCAGTCACCGTATCAGTCGAAAACGGCCGTTGAAACATCACCGACTGTACCCGTGGTTCAAGTTTGAAAGTTAGAGTAGAAAATACCATAATGGGCAGCTTTTTCCTCATTCACTAATTCTTACAACATCAGCTTTTACTACATCTGTAAATCCTTCATTGCAAGGAACTTCCTAGGAGCTTACACGTCAAACAAAATGTATTTCATGATTTTGAGAAGGTTTCGTGGAGCACAACATTTGAATCTACCACTTTCAGTTTCATCTCCGCCAACTGTTCATAGAATGGGCTCAAGTCATTTGTGTATCCATTATACACACGGGAAGTCTGGGTGGCGCTCCAAACTAAACTTGTATTTTGTACCAGTCCTTCTAGTATTTTGTTAATGACTGGTTGTCAAGTACTATTTTAGACTTGCTATCAAGTAATTTTAATTGGAAAATCAATTGCTTGTTTCAATACAAATTCAATACAAGGCATGCACCAGATGATGTGGTGTACACCACCAGGGGGGGGGGGGGGGGCGGGGGTGAAAGTTCATGGCTCTGCTTACCGTAAGCACACAGTTGGCGCTTAAGGAAGCAGGGAATTATGTGCTTACGGCAAGCGTATTTCACGATTAGCGGCGAATTTTGGCTTCTGCGCTCTTGCGTACTCTGCGTTACTAAGCATTCTACGCTTACAAGGCTAGTGCGGAAAATGGGACGCTTGCATGTAAGCGGGGAATCATGATCGTAAGCACAGAATTCAGCAATAAGCAGAGCCATGAAATTGGGCCCAGGACCCAACTTGTTCCATATTCTCTTTCTACTTGTACAAACCAGTTCAGCCTCTATTTTGTTTTACCCAGTGCTATTCATGTTTTCAACTTATTTTTTTTCCAAATGAAACAACAGAATGAGCTGGTGAAACAAAAAGGTTGGCCTTTAGTATAATGCAAAAAAAGTTAATGGCCTGACGTAGGACTACCTTAGTATAGTAATTGAATATGAATGAAAGTGCATGTATACCAAGAAAACAAAATTTCATTTCAAATTTGTGATAAAGATAATAGAGCTGAATTGATGAGTTGAATTTAGGGACAAATGAGTAAGAATAAATGCCACAACTAAAATATATCAAGGAAAAAGCAACAACAAATATATGCTGAAAGCTTCAATAATGAGTGTCCTAAAAAGTATGAAGGTTCAAGATGTCACAAGTTTATTTCCAGAATTGTTGACATAATAATGTTTGTAAAACTTAAAAACTTCCCTCTAACCCCCCTCCTGACACCTGAAAAAGGCATAACAAGTACAACAAAACTTCATTCTAAATATGCAAACAATTCTTGAACCAGTTTGCAGAATAATAACTTGCGTATAATTTAAGACAGCTACAACTAGTGACTATTTCAAAAAAAAGAAAGAAACTTTGATTGAATTTAATGTTCAAGATATTAATAAGCAAACCTTTAAATACTAAGTATAATAGCATTATGGTTTATAAAAGTGAAAAATATCCGCATCCTGCCACCACTTGTTCACTTCATTTTTACCAAAAGTAATATCTCATTTGAGTAAGTTGGATTTAAATTTGATACTATATATAAATGAAGAAGCGTTTTTGTTTAATAGTTTTTTTTTAATATTTTTTCTTTTTATGCAAGTCGCCTGACACACAAGGCCTGAAGGCCACTTCAAGGTGTGGGCTACAATTATATTTTCCAGAGGCCGTTGCCACTTACTCCTAGGGCTGAAACAGGGTTACCCCATGTACAGTCCATACAAATGTAGGCTTGGGTATCATCAATTCGAAGCCTGGCCGGTAGAGCAGAAAGCACTACCTCCCCAATTTTATGTAGCTAGTGTCACGATCGGGATCCGAACCCACACCCTGCTGATCAAACACCAGTGCTTGAATCCGGTGCTCTTAACCGCTCGGCCATGACACTGCCGGGTGGCAGGATACAGGCTTTTTTCCTCCAAAAGCAAAGTAAAGTTGTCAAAAAGTGTTGTCAAAAAATCCAAGAGAAGACAATGATTACTAAAATTGTTTTAAATATAAAAAAAAGCTTGCCTGCATGTAATGAAAACAGCACAATCATTGTAAAAAAAAAAATTTACCTACAAAGGAACAAATAAACACAAAATTGTTATACATCACAGCAACAAGATCAACGTAAAAATTACTTTTAAATTACGGTCTCCCCCTGTCGAGCTCAAAGCATTGATATTACTTACTAGCCTTCTGTGTGCACAAAAGATACACTGTTCAAGTTATGGCCTTTGCATAATTTCATTAAGTTGTTAAAAGCAAATTTTATAAAATTGCTTGGCAGAATGACTTCATTTGAAAGCAACAGTTTTACAATAATCGTCCAGTCACAATCCATGTACACTTCATGGCATTTAGCTACAATGTACTAACTATTCTTTGACCAGCAATATTAGTTGGAGTTGCATGGCCCGAATACTCCTGATAGTTTGTTTCAAGCTTTTTTTCTCTACAACAAATTTGGACATATGTATCAAACAAAATACATACATAAGATTGTTAATCCTGGCCAAAGACAATGTACAAAAATATGTACAATGCACAGTGGTGTGTACATAGCTGGTGGGCGTGGGGTATTGTCCAAATTTTTTTTTTTTTGTAGTTCAAAAATTCAATCTTTATAGAGGTACCATGTGCTTTAACAACTGAATGGGATTTAACAACTGAATGGGATTTTTTACTGTTATTTTCTTTAAGTAATTAAAAACTGAATCACTACATAATTAAAAGCATTGGACACTATTGGTAATTACTCAAAATAATTATCAGCAAAAAAATTCACTTGGTAATGAGTAATGGGGGGAGGTTGATAGTACAAAACAGTGTGAGAAACAGCTCCCTCTGAAGTGACGTGGTTTTCGAGAAAGAAGTAATTTTCCATGAATTTGATTTTGAGTTTTTTGAGTTTAGAATTTGAGGTCTCGAAATCAAGCATCTGAAAGCATACAACTTGGTGTGACACGGGTGTTTTTTTCTTTTATAGTTATCTCGCAACTTTGACGACCAATCGAGCTCAAATTTTCACAGGTTTGTTATTTAATGCATATGTTGAGATACACAAAGTGAGAAGACTGGTCATTGACATTTACCAATACTGTCCATTGTCTTTAACTGTAGGTTGAGCAACATCAACATTACAAAATTAACATTATTTTACATATTTTTGTTGTTGCAACAACCTGTGACGTCCCAACATCTGTGTCTGCTCAAATCTCTTGATTAAAAGACATTGATTGACAGAAAACCAAGTGCCTGGTTGATTACTTACTGGTTGAGTACTTACATAAGGATGGGTGTCAGACCCAGTAAAAGTGAAACGTAAATTGTTGCTGATGCAGACAGGGTGTTGTATGAACCCAAAAAGGAGCCCAGAATTGCTTTATTTTATTCCATAAGCCGAGTGTTAATAATAAGGCGTGGCCTGTGGAATTTTGCTGTAAATAAATCCAAGTGGAATAGCAGTCCGCATTAATGATGTCTCTTTTGTTAAAATACCCGGCTGTCAGACAAACATGCTACACCACCTCGATCACTGCGTCCTCGATACATCAAACTGCAGTAGAAGTGTAGTTAGTTGCGAGGAGTATTGTAGTCCCACATCTTGCAGGAAATACTGTATGTTACAGCGCCAGGAGCGTCACTGAGTGACGGACATGTGCGCTATGCGCTATATAAGAAGCCACAATTATTGTTATTACTATTATAGTAAACTTATAATTTTAATGTACGTGCGTGTCCGTGAAATTTGACACTTTTGTCTGAGATCCGGGTACTTACATGTAGCTTCTTTTTTTAGAATTACTGCGGGATGCTATTGAAGAAGGCTTCAGATACTATAGTTATTTTAGACTGTCAATGATCTCACACAGCACATCCAGCAACGAACCTTGAGCAAACCAAGCTTTCAAGAACAGCCAGAAACCAGCTACAAGGAAACGCCGTCCCCACTCTTGCTATCCGAATCGCTCTTAAGGCTGCTGGATTCACTCTTACGGCTGTCGGAATCACTCTTACGGTTTCCGGACCCTTCACCCTTTTCTTCGGCCGGTCCTTTGATTCGAAGCTCAACGTCTGTGCTGAGCCTTACGTTGCGAGGACCTTCTGGGTCGTCACCACTCCAATTTTCCTCCTTTTTTTTGTCGCAGAGGTAGCAAGCTCCGACCAGCAAGACTATCAAGCCAACTGCTCCTGCAACGATGATGCCAACCAGAGGACCGACTCCAATACCTGTATTGGCTACAATTGGAAACATAAATCACATTTTATATGTTGAATTAAAGTTCCGGCCTTCCTGCATCCCCAAGCGAATCTGCATCATCAGAACTTAATCAACATGCAGCATCAGAGTCCAGCTTTCTCAAGAAGATGATCAGAGCATACTGATCGAAACATAATTTCATGAGTTGAAACAAGCGGTTCTTTTCAGAACCACCCCAACTCATAGCGAGATTGGTTTGTTGTTGCAAACTTTTATTATAATGTATTTCCACCATGCAAAGTTTCAAATCCTACTTGTAAAACAAATTATGACAAAAATTAATAACTCAATTCAATTCAATATTTTATGACAAGAAATTCCTGGTGTGAAAAGTGTACATCAAAATATATATATCAAAAATACATAAAACCACATTTTTACACACCATTCTATAATTATGTATAAACCCAAAAAAGTGCCAAAAAATATATAATATAACAAATTCAGAGAAGGAGACAGTAACACATTAAAAACATACAGCAGGCATTAGCAAAGCACAAAATACAGAATGCATACACCTCCCCCTGATATAGTGCCAAATTACTAAAGGATGCAAGGCACTTTAGGGAGAAAGACCAAATGTAATGAAGACAACCAGCTACAAATTGGAGAACAGGTGTGTCTT
Source organism: Asterias amurensis (assembly GCF_032118995.1). NCBI lineage: Eukaryota > Metazoa > Echinodermata > Asteroidea > Forcipulatida > Asteriidae > Asterias > Asterias amurensis. Next base: position 8,582,718 of record NC_092652.1, read on the forward strand.
AAGACCCTTTTTGAAGGACAGGGCAGTCCAAGCATTTGTATTATGGACAAGACTGTTTAAGTGGCTGTAATCACTATCAAAAACATATCAGAAACATAAATTAAATATGACAAAACAAAGATGCATTTATGACAATATTCTTAAACCGAAACTTCAAGGGGCAAAGTAAAATGCACAGTCTACTATCCTGCAGGGCAACTTCACAAAAAGGCCTGTACATTTAGTTATTACTTTCTCAAAGACATGGCACTTTTCCCCTACTTAATTTTGGTTACTCCTGACATCATCAAATGGCTTCATCCTCTTGTCCAACAACAAGGCAATTTAATTAAACAACATTTTACTTTGATCAAAGAGGTTACAAAAAACGACAAAAACACAAATTACTTACCTTGATATGTTACCATCCAGAAATTTGTTGTAGCTGGAACGTTTGTTGTACGAACACCTTGAAAATGAAATGCAATAAAAAAGTTTACGCTTCAGGAAACAATTGGAATTATATTATCCCTCTTTGATTTTAAAGTTTCAATTTTGGCTAAAATTCATTAAGATTAGAGAGCTTTATGCACCTATCAGTCACCACTACCTAAACCCTCACTCTTTCTGGAAAACAAGTTACACTTGGAAACAAAAGCAAGCACAGAAATCAAAAGTTACAGCACAAAATTTGATTTTACAAACAAAAATCAGGGACAAAGTGTAAAATAGCCCAATATTTCAACCCCGGCAGTCTTTCTCAAATGTTTTTAAAAATTCACAACACAACACCTTATGATATAATATTTGTTAGAAAAAAATTGTTAATGGCCTGATGTAACATTTGTTTCCGTATTCAATATATTAAGCTAAACACTATGGACACACATGACTTGAAGATGGCAAGTTTCCTAAGACCTTTTCTTGTGAGAGTGGTTCGAGGAAAAAAGCAACCTCTCGTGGGGAAAGATGTGACCGATCAATAAGAGAGCGTCTTTCACCAAGTAGCTATTAAATGTAATGTGGTTCCCTTCTTTACCTGGGGGTCGTTTGCAGATAACTTGGGATTGTTCAGTACAAGCCCTTCGTTCCCACTTGCCATCAAGTTCAACTGCCATCACAACACAATCCTTCCCATCATCTAAGGATGTGTCTTCACCCTCCTTCCAGTTGGTGTACTCTACAGGAGATTCGTCCATCCACTTATATTTACCTTGGGAAGGTCAAATCAAAGAAGGTTTAATTTTGACTAGTGTTGTTCCATCTGATACTTAATCTTAATTCTTTACTACCAATCAATCCGAGGGAATTTATATAGGGCAAAAATTAACCAAAGTTGTTTAAAGGTGCTCAAGACAGTTGGATGAAATTAATTACGATACATAGGCAACTTTAATTGAATGCACTTGAAGCCCTCTTCCATACCACAGTCGAAGTTGACTGCACTCGAGCCCCCTCTTACAGTTCCTTACCATTCGCTGAATTTAGTCGACCAAGTTTACAAAAAAAGAGAAAAATTTAACACTTGAGCCTGAGCACAAAGGCCATTTGTAAAAGACCTGAGCTTACCCTAATTGAAAAGAGTGAGCTCTGATCTTTCCAATGACAGTAAAATAATACAAAGTTGATATCATGCCATCTCTTCGAATTCAAGTTGAAAAGATCCGAGATGCCCAATGTGGAGTTTCATATGGCTCTGTACAAAAAAATCTTGGAGAGTACAAATCGCACTGAAAAAGAATTTTGATAAGTTTTGACCGATGATTTTTAGATTATAAAAGAGACTTCACCTGTAATCAAAACACACGTCTTACCTTCACTGAGTACAAGTCCCAGCCACACATACCGCCCACTGAGTTCATTCAGCACAGTGTTCCTGACGAAAAGATTCTCATCTCTACTATGAACACTAGAGGCAAACCACCGAGGAGCTGCACTTGAAGAAGGCGTTCAAGACGTTGTCGCTCTCGAAGCCGGTATCGATGAGGAAGCATTGGTCACCTAACGGATACCATGTCTCTGGGCAGCGGAGGTCCGGATCAACTGGTGCTGAACTTGGAGGTGTATCTGAAAGGAATTGTAATATAAAAGTAACTTTTACTTTAAGACGAATGGTTGGTGGTCAATCCTTATTTTGTAATAACATTTTACCGGTCTTGAGGCACTTGGAATGGGGAGCTGGATAAGCAAATGCAAATGTGGATAAGAAAATGCAAATGTGGATAAGAAAATGTACAATGGAAAAAAATGTTTTTCAGTAAGATACTTCACTTTAAAAAAAAAAGTTTTAATATCACCATTATACATTTACAATGCATAAGCCTTTTTGTGTATTAACGCGGTGGACAGAATATTACAAGGGTCCAATTTGATTTGTGTAAACATTTTTGTATCCAACCAAACCAAACAACACCCTCCTTTGAGTCCATCATGTTTCAAAAAGGCTGAATGAAAAAGTTCACATACCTTCCTTAGATCTGCATATGGTTGCCCTGATGGGATTAAAACAGTCCACTGACTGCCAGCCCTTGGAGAAGACTGACGCGACGCATCCTTTCTCACTCGATGGTTCCTGGTCTCCCAAGTTGGTAAAGGTCAAAGGCCAATTGTCAGCCGACCATTTGTAGGATCCAGATGTTTCCTTTAACAACACAGAGGACATTGCCATCAATCTCAAAAAAGCTTTTTCAACACTACGGGAACCAATGTGTGGTGAAGAGGTTTTCAACTAGTGGTTTAAACCCAATGAGGCCTGGTTCTTGATAATTTTTACCGAGACAACGTCGAGGTAAATTATCAAGAACCAGAGCTCGGAGGGTTTAAACCACTAGTTGAAAACCGATTCAACACACTTTGATTTCCATTCATAAATACCTTTTCGAACAAAAAACATCAACACTTTTTAGTCAAAAAGTAAAATAAATGCAAACATTTTAGTTGTTCAATGATTTCTTTCAACACAACACCCCTCCAGCTATGAAATGGTTAGGCCCTCGGGTAAACAACTCCTTATAAGGGAATGCTGTGCGCGTCGCGCCTATCGCGTGGTGTGGCACAACTGTTCCAGCTGTTGCTCTCTACCAATAGGAATGAAGAAACTCTCTTATAAGCACAGGTGCAAGTTCGCGTGTCACGCTGATGTTTCAACACTTTTTACTGGTCATTAACAAAGGTTTATCCACACCCACGTAACGCACTCTCCACCAATAGGAAAATTGAAACTGTCTGAGGTGTATTTATGAATTAACAATAATAAATAGGGCTGGCCCTTATTACTAGCCTGACATACATGTACATTGTCTAGAAAAAACTTCTACGGGCGAGTAAACACCACTTCTCAACTTGCCATGTGGGTTACTAAAAACAAACTGTAATTTCAGTTTATTTATTCTGGTTGAAAATCCAAGGACTCTTAAAAAGTGAGCTTAATCACTGTACTAGCCAATAACCCAAATGAAGAGAAAACAAGGAAGGAAGTTTCAGTTTTAAATGTGGGAGGAAAACCCCAGAGAATTATTCAAGAGAAAACCCATGCAGATCACGCAGGGACTGAAAAACTCAATCCACATAGTGCCCCAGTGTGATATGAAGTTGGCGTTTAGAGGTGGAAGGCAAGGAAAGGTGGCACATTGAAAACCCAATCTACATTACCCCCTTTTTACACTATTCAATTCCCTGTGGGAATCCCAGGGAATAATGGCCTGGCTGTGGCTGCTGTATGCGCCGTAGCATCTTGTAAACCCTTATAAGGTGCTGCATAGTTGGGTCTCAGTTCATCTCTGCAATAACCTAACTTTCTGAAAGTTTGTATATACTCAGCGCCTTGAGTACCTTGTTTGGTATAAGACTTTGATATTATTATTATTTTACACTTTTTTGGATCAAAAGGGAATTCCCCAGCGAATATCCAACCCTGCTCTGGAGTAGGTAAGCGGTACAATCTTGAGGTATTCCAAACGAGCAACCGGAACCCCAAGGAATAGGGACCATACATGTATAGACAGGGGCAGTGTGAAAGTGCGCCAGAGTAGGGTAACAAAACTCCCAGGGTCTCCACAGGGTTGTATTCCACAAGGATTAAGACAGTATGAAAAGGGCTGTGTCCCCTGCATGATTAGAATTGGTGTCCTAGAGATGAAAGGCGAGGTACGTCATTTTTTAAATTTTTTATTATTTAATTTTTTTTATGCAAGTCGCCTGACACACAAGGCCTGAAGGCCACTTCAAGGTGTGGGCTACAATTATTTTTTCCAGAGGCCATTGCCACCTACTCCTAGGGCTGAAACAGGGTTACCCCTTTCACAGTCCATACGGATGTAGGCTTGGGTATCTTCAATTCGAAGCCTAGCCGGTAGAGCAGAAAGCACTACCTCCCCAATTTTATGTAGCAAGTGTCATGACTGGGATCCGAACCCACACCCTGCTGATCAAACACCAGTGCTTGAATCCGGTGCTCTTAGCCGCTCGTCCATGACACTGCCATGTGCTGCAGTTAAGGGTGTCCTGAGCAACACCCTTAGCAACAGCAGTAGCCTTAGCCCACAACTCGGATTAAGCCAACTCAACCACCATTCAACCCCTAATAATAATAATAATAATAATAATAATAATAATAATAATTATAATAATAATAATATTAATAATACTACACAGTTTTCATATAGCGCTTTTTCACGGGGTGTCTCAAAGCACTTTCGACATTATTACCCCTGGTCACTGGGCCTTAAATCATTCCTTGAACCATCTCAGCTCCCTGGGGAGTATACAGCCTGTGCGACAATTATATGGGCTACATGGCTAAACCAATCACAAGAGCCATCTCTGCCTCACAGGTACCCATTTACCCCTGGGTGGAGAGAAGCAATTATAGTTAAGTGTCTTGCTCAGGGACACAAGTGTCACGACCTGGATTCGAACCCACACTCTGCTGAACAGAAGCATCAGAGCTTGAGTTCGGTGCTCTTATCCACTCGACCACGACACCCCTGCCTTCTAGAGCAGAGACGTCTTGATTTACACATGTTTACCTCGTTTGATCTCAGTCCAATCCAAGCAGACGAAACACCATAAGAAAACATCATCAACTCGATGAAGGCATCTTCATAGCCATTCTCAACTGGAGCCAAGATTGTATCCTGATCCTCACAGAATGATAAGGCGCTTGAGTAGCTCCGGGGTACTGTGTCAATCTTAAAGCAAGCTGGTTTCAGACCTTCAAAGCCATCTGGGCACTCCGTACCAAGGTCTGGAGGAGGTTTGACTCCGCCCACAGCTGTCAATAATGAGAAGGAAAGTATTGCAACATTTCAGACCTCATAAAAATAGTACACATTTAAGATTTATATGTTTACTCTGGTTTAAGGGGTTGGGGTACTTTTTGTAGGGCACAAAACACAATGTACACAAGTTTACATGAAACGCACACCATTTAAGATAACTTGAAAATTATTTTAGCATATGAATTGATTTTCGTGACAATGTTTTACTCATTTCTAAAAAAGACTACAGCACTTCATCAGCTTTCTACTATCTTTTTCTTCAAACGGTTAAGTTTAATTTGTTACAAAAAGTACTTGCAGGAATGAAATTAATGGCCCTGTGACCCTGGGTAATTATGAATGAGCGCCACGAGCAGCACCGAGTGACGATTTGAGCGCTTTATATAAGACGCCATTATTAACGTAGATGACCCATGCAGTACTTACTTAAGTCGTATTGACAGATGGAAGGATATTTCTGATCGCACAAGTCATCATACCACTGACCAGGAACGTCTGGATCATTCAGCATTTTCACACAATGATCCTGAGAATAAAGTCACAACAGTTTTACAAAATTTTTGTAAGTTTCATTTCCCTATCACTACTCAATCATCAACTCTGAGAAAGAAAAAAAATTAGAAAAATAATTTGCTTTGAATAGTATAATTATCCTGAGAATAAACAATATGTTTTACAACTGTTGTTAGTTTCGTTTCCCTATCACTGCCCAATTGTCTCCTCTGGAAAATAAAAAAACCAGTAATAATAACTGTTCTTATTCTGAGAATGAGTGACCAGAGATGTTAATATTTGTGTTAGTTTCATTATCCCAAGCTCTACTCAGTCGTCAACTCTGAAACAAACCAACAAATCAATATTTTGTTTTTATCACAACACAATGTTACCCCAAATACAACACAGCAGAAAACCAAAGCAAAATGAGACCAGGGGTTGATTTTTACAAAGATAGTTCTCACTTAGGATTAGTCCTTTGACTCTTTAGGAGTTATTAAAACTTAAAGGAACACGCTGCCTTGGATCGGACGAGTTGGTCTATAAAAAGGGTTTGTAACCGTTTTTTAAAAAATGCAAATGGCTGGAAAGATGTTTTAAATACATTGATCCACACAAATTTGCCTCGAAATTGCGTGGTTTTTCTTTTACTGTGCGAACTAACACGGTCGGCCATTTATGGGAGTCAAAAATTTGACTCCCATAAATAGCCGACCGTGTTAGTCGACGAGGTCAAAGGAAAACCGTGCAATTTAGAGGTATGTTTGTGTGGATCATTGTATTCTACTTTTACAACATCTTTCTACCCATATGCATTTTATAACAAACGGTTACAAACGCTTTTCAAAGACCAACTCGACCGATCCAAGGCAACGTGTTCCTTTAAGGCTAGTCATAAGCAAATTTGGACGAGTAACTCATCCTAACTCATCAAGATAAGACTAGTCTTAATTCTGTATGTAATCCATCCTGAACTATGCAGACATCAGCAATGACTGAAGCAGAAAAACCCAACACGTACAAAAATCAACCGTCACTGATTAGAATTGTCACTTGTTTACGATGCAACTTTCCATCCCTAACATCTCACGAAGCCAGATAAAAATATTAAATTAAAAACTGTTCTTCTAATATTTTTGTTTTAAAAATCATTCTGCTCAATTAATTAAAGGTTTGGAACATACTTAAAAAATTAATGACAACAAAAACCTACTTGGTGAGAAGAAGCAAGTTGATAGTAACTTGTTGATAGATATTGAACTATTTTGAGAAAGGCTTCACTTTTGTTCAACCGAAAACATTTAGTCAGAAAAACAACAACAACCAATCCATGACCCTTCTTTAAAACAAGCCAAAGTACTGAAATATTACCTTATCTAAAGGTAGATTTGGAAATATTACCTTATCTAAAGGTAGATTTGGTTGACCAGATGCCCAGTTGGTAAACGCTACTGTATTCCCATCAACCCAATGGAACTCTCTAATGTAGTTACTGCCAGGCATCTTAGATGACATTCCAATCCAGATGTCCTTCTGCTCAACCAGGGTCAGAAGTGTTGTTATTAATACTGGACACAAAAATAAAAGATCAAAATAACTACAATGGAATAAAAGCGTAGGCGATGAGGTCTCAAATGGCAACTGGTAGGTTGGTAGCCAATGAGTAGGAAACAGCTGTTTAAGAAAGTCGAGTTACTACTTTTTTACTCCTATTCATAAATGCTCTTTTTGCATGTTTTGTTAAAAGCGTAATACTGTAGGAAATCTGCAAAAATATTCTTCTTTTTCTAGCCCTAAGTTTTTGTTTCCAATTGCGTCCTCGGGCTCCGTGTCTCAAAGAGTCATACACGTATTGCATGCAACACTCAATGGTTGTGCTATAATAAGGGAATCAATGGTGGTGAAGAGGTTTTCAACTAGTGGTTTAAACCAAACGAGGCCTGGTTCTTGATAATTTTACCGAGACGAAGTCGAGGTAAATTATCAAGAACCAGGCCTCGGCGGGTATAAGTCACTAGTTGAAAACCAATTCAACACACTTTGATTCCCATTCATAAATACATTTTCAGTAAAAAACATCAACACTTTTTGGTCAAAAAGTATAAAATAAATGCAAATTTTTTAATTGTTCAATGATTTCTTTCAACACAACACCTCTCCAGCTATAAAATGGTAAGGCCCTCGGGTAAACAACTCCTTATAAGGAGATTGCTGTGCACGTGGCGCGCGTATCGTGTGATGTGGCACAACTGTTCCAGCCGTTGCTCTCGACCAATAGGAATGAAGAAACTGTCTCGCTCACAACCGGTCATAAACACTGGTCATTACCAAAGGTTTAAACACCCTCACGTGACGCCCTCCCCACCAATAAGAACAGGGAAACTGTCTGAGATATTTATAAATAGATTTTAGTACTGGTATGTATTGATTGCTTTATGCTTAAATTAGCAATGGAATACAGCTAGTGTGCCAACATGAATGTAGTTATGATATTTTTATTTATTTTTATTTTGTTTTATCCCAGGGGGAAAATAGTTTATTGTTGAGATTTGGCACAATTGTACATTAAATCATAATAACATTTATGTGAGAAAAGTGCCAATGATATTTGTGGCAGCAAATTAACAGGCAGTTACAGGCAGTTGCACCCTAAACCGCATGTTTAAATCTCTTGAACTTTTGATCAGATAAGAAAGATCGTGTGGAAAACTGCTCTTCTCAAAACCGGTGAGTACCAACCCGAGTTTGTCATACTTTTAATGGTGAATAAAAATGACCCTGCTAATTTATGGATTTATCTCACTGCAGTCTTACCCTGCACAGCATACTCAGGGATTGAAGCCAAATCACCGTTCTTCTCAGCTGCACAGGTTTGACGAGCATCCTCCCACGACATTTCCTCTGTGACCAGCTTGTAGCAGACATTCCCAATGCGAGTTCCGCCAGCGCAGCCCATATTAGCTGGCGGCATCTCAGTGGGTGGTTTAATTATAGGCTCCGTTGAGGTGGAGTTTTTCTTGCAGACGAAGGGACGATGAAGGCCACAATTGATGTTAAACCAACTGTGCAAACCTACAAACAAAGACACAAAACAAGTTTCTTTCAAGACGTTCTTTCTTGAGTTGATGAGTCCATAGAGCAACGAACAGAAGGAGTTACAACTCCAGTCTTAATCCCCGAAGCTCAAATTAATCCAGTTATTGCTGCATCCACCTCCAGTGGGAACACTATGGATGTGAACTGCAGTGCCTGTAAAAGGATGTACACATTCCGACCGCAGCAAGCTCTTTGTACCCCATGTGTGTTACCGCCTTTTTGCTGCCGTCGCTGGTATCACGTCGTTTCCCATTCATAATTATTTGAGTGGTAAATAGTAACACACAAGTTAAACGCGTGCGCAGTAAACAGTGTCACCTTCGTTGCATGCGCACAGTGCTACATAAGAAACTGTAGACTTTGAGCTTTTGACTGAATTTTGAAGCAAACAAATCGGCCTTTCCTGTGATGAATTATGACATTTGTTAGGTTTTGCTGATTGGGAAAATTATGAAATATGTGGTATCGATTGTTTTATCATGAAAAGAATGTCGGTGGTCTCAGGCCTATGAAAACGAATTGAGATTGCTTGCAAATGCTTTTCCTAGCGGGGGATATGCATCTGAACGGTAGCCACAATTAGACACAAACTGAAAAAGGGGAATATAAAATGACATTTTTTTAATAACTATTATACAATTTCGCGTAGGATATTTTTGGTTAAGAAGATTGAGAGAGCCGTAATTATTCAACTGATTTTGTGTTTGTTTAATAAGAATACTATAAAGAGGTAACTCCTATTGCATTTTTGTTTGCCAAAATCATTGAAATGTTGTTATCCATAGCTAAAATCATCCTTGCCGTATGTCATTGGTTGAGAAGGACGCTTGAACGCAATGCAACCTGTGTATTTTTCTGTGGCGTAACTGGGTAGCTATAGTTCTTTATACTTCGCTCGTTAGGAAATGCGCCCACAGATGTTTCTGTCGATTAACGCTGGTCGTTATACGCCTGCGGTAACACACGTGGAACCTTTGAAAACAACTAGTTGTACCTCCTTCTGTTCCTTGCTCTATGATGAGTCATACCATTTTTAATATCCCTCCCTCAAGAACACAGAGCTAGAGAATAGATTGTTCTGTAAAATCTTTTTGAAATTATTTAACAGTAATGAGATTTGACAAATGCAAAACTTCCTAAAACGGGCATGCAGGCCATGGGTTCCCCCTAAAACTTGGTTTATACTTCATGCACAAGCAAAAGCAAAAGCAAAGTGAATTTCAGGCCCAGAATTTCATCTTTCAGAGGGCAAGGCCATTTTCGTTTTGCAAGTGGCACAATTCCATTGGAAAATCACAAGGTATACGGAAAACGCTTGATGGGGCACCAAGACCACGACCAAGACCAAGAACATTGGAGGCCATGGCCTTAAACTTTCATGCGTTGTAATTGGAACCGCTTATTGCATTACCAATGTATAAATTCACATCCTCCAAATGCACACATTGTTATTAAGATGTATAAATAAGAAGCCTATTTCTTTAATTCAAACTTTGCATTGTCAGAAAAAAAAGTTTCAAAACCTTTTGCGAAAACACTATGACATTTTAGTCTTCACTTGGGGTTGTAGATAAAAACTTTGAAGGGGAAAAAAAAAAAAAAAAAGTTTATACTTTACCACGAACTTCATGGACAGCACAATCACCAACGTTGTCGGCTGGCTGGCCACTTCCCCAATTTGAAAAAGTTGAATGATAGCCATCGGACCACCTACACGTACATGTATAAATTAGGGAAAATCCCACATCAATCTTAATCTTAACAATCTAGTGTTACTATGATTAAATAGTTCTGTCGATGAGACCTAGGACGCCTCACAAGTGAGCTAAATCACGATAGCTGGCAAGCCAAGGAAATTTGTAAACAAGGGTGCTTGCTATGTGAACCAGAAACACATGGCTAACCCCTTCAGATTCACGCTAAGTGTTCAGGGGTCTTTTACAACCAATCCTACAGCTTAGTGTACCATCCAAAGAACAAAGCAATTTTGGTGAATTATCACAAGCCTTATGATTTTGACTCGAACCCACACTCTGCTGATCGGAAAACACTAGAGCTTGAGTTGGGTGCTCTTATCAGCTCTGCCACGGCGCATCTAACAAGCAAGAAGTATCACACGATAATACATGGCATGCTTATAAACTTATGGCAGCCAATGGGAGGCTTTTGGAATGCTTAGTGGCAGCAGACTTACCATAATATCCATTGTTTTTGGTAATGTGCGCATGCTCAGAACTTCATAAACAATGGAAATTTACCTGCTAAGTCTGCTGCCACTAAGCGTTTCAAAGTCTCTCATTATTTACAATCCCTGTGAGCAGTGGCGCTAATCCATACAAAAAAACATGAGGCATATGATAATAATCCAGAACTTACGTGTATTCAGAAGCCCCTGTGTAGAACCTGTACCCTAGCCACGGCCAAGATTCCAAATCGCTACCAAAGTACTTAGGCAACTGCAAGGAAGATTGAATGAGATACATGTTCATGTAGAATCATTTAGATCATTGCTATAGTAGTTTTGATATATAAAACGACATTGACCTAAATACCACCTGAAATCATCACTGCATTATCTTAGTTGTGTCATTTCGGGAGTTATGAGAAATATTGGTTTATTTTCAGGGAACTTTCTGCAGAATCAGGGGAAAGTTAACAACTCTGATAGAGCCACCTGATTTTGTTTTTACACCTGTATTTAGGGCCATTCATAACTAGAAATTGTGGACAGGTGGATCAATAGAAATAACTGAGAATCAAAATTCAGTTTTTTAATGTGGCAGGAAAACTGAAATTATCCATATTCTTTAACATTCACTATTCTAAATAGTCCCTAAGAGTGCAAAACATCGTCTTAAGAAATCCCCCTTTTTCAGAATAAATGGAAGTTTATAAAGATCTTCTTACTTTGACCTGAGAGAACATTAACTTACATAGTATGAGTAGATGTTCTCTTGTATGGGATCCAGGATGCTAACAAGGTGCGCTCCTTTGTTGTTACAGAATGCCTCTGCCTCAACCCAGCTCAGTTGGCCATCCTCTGGTCTACTGAAGTACAGACAAGCTACCGACTTCACTAGAACCTGTTCCCACTCGGGTTCACCTGAATCGGACAACAGCATTTCAATCATTTCATTTATTGATTCTGGTTGTGAAGCCAAAGGACTCTCAGAAAAAGCAGTATAATCTGCTAATTTTTAAAACTTTTATGCTCTCCTGGGCACCCCACTGTTGTTTTACTTTGTTTTTCTTAAATATTTTTAATGTATGTACATGTGCTTGTAAATGTGATTGCCCGAATACATATTATAATCACTATATTAGCCAAGAACCCAATTATAGAAAGACAAGAATGAAGAAGTTTCTGTTTTGTTTATGTGGGAGGAAAAGTGAATTATTTTAGGGAATTCCTACACAGTCAGGTAGGGACTGAAAACCCAATTCACATCGTGCCCCCTGGTGGAATTCGAACCGGGGTCCAAGAGGTGGAAGCCGATGGTGAGGCAAACCTGACCACCCTAGCAAAGATGAAGTCTTGTGGATTTCTTTCACAAAAACTCAGGAAAGGGTAAAAATAACAAAATTATATTCTTTATCCCGTGGAATTTTTTTTACATTTAAGTAGGATTTGAAACCTTGCATGGTGGAAATGCGATATGGAAAGGTTTGCGGTAACACCATGTAATGACTATCTCTAATGAGTTGGGGTGGTTCTGAAAAGAACCGTTGGTTTCAACTCCCGTTGTAATTAACATTTACATAAAATTGTTGCTTTACCTGCTGCCAACACATGAAATTCAAACTTCAAAATTGCCCTGACAGGGACTGAAACTACACTCTGCTGATTAAAAACACTTAGAGTCTGGTGCTCTTAACTGCCCGGCCTTTAGGCACACCGAGAAACCCACCAAAACTTTGAATTCAAGGGCATAAGTGCCCTGACTGGGATTGAACCCACACTCTACTGAAACACTAGAGAGTTTAGTCTGGTGCTCCTAACCACTCGGCAACGCAACCCCAAAAACTTTTGAGTTTCTACAATGAAATGATTACTGTCTACATGTAGTACTGATCAATACTTACAAATTGGGGGATTTCCTTTTACTGAAAAGACAGAAACAAAACAATAGCGTTAATTTTGTTTTGCATATTATTTCAAATGAGATTCATTTTGTCCTACAATGTAGGAGGGCCAAATAAAGAGAGAAAGAAAAATGGGTTGCTTACCAGAATAATAGGAAAAACGTGCCATATCAAACATCCAAGAGGTTTTCACTTGATTGGTAGTTTCCAGAATATCATTTCTAAACGGTTTATCATTTGATTGGTTGGTCCCAGAATGTCATGAAGTCCAAAAGTCTATCATTTGATTGGTGGTTCACAGAATGTCAATCAAAAGTCTATCATTTGATTGGTTGGTCCCATAATGTCATTAAATCCAAAAGTCTATCATTTGATTGGTAGTTCACAGAATGTCAATCAAAAGTCTATCATTTGATTGGTTGGTCCCATACTGTCATTAAATCCAAAAGTCTATCATTTGATTGGTAGTTCCCAGAATGTCATTCCTAAAGTCTTTCATTTGATTGGTAGTTCACAGAATGTCAATCAAAGGTCTATCATTTGATTGGTTGGTCCCAGATTGTCATTACATCCAAAAGTCTATCATTTGATTGGTTGTTCATAGAATGTCATTCAAGTTTCTATCATTTGATTGGTTGTCCCATAATATCATTCAAAAAGTTAATAATTTGATTGGGGGTGTGTGGGGGGGGGGGGTAAATACGCCCCCTTGCAACTCTTGAGTTTAAATGACTTGTTCTAACTATGATCATGACTATGTATCTGGCTGAACTCAAGTTATTTATTTGACTCACTAGCTTGTTTCTGGCAGGCGTAAGCGTTGAGCTCAAAGCAGTTGGTATCACTCCACTCTCCCAGACCTTCATTACCAGCGTACATTGTGATACAGTCAGAGCCATCCAATCTACCATTGGGTTCATCATCAGCCCAGTTGACATAGTTCACTGCAGAGCCATCATTCCACATCATGCGATCTATAAAAAAACAGTGTATCAAACCAATGAATCAATTTATTATACTGAATATTTTTCTAATATATAAAAACTTTCTACTCCCAATTTGTGAACTCAATTTCCATACTTGTTACGGTATCCTTCAAAGGGTCAGATCCAAAACTAACACTATGCGATGCAACAGAAAATAAGGAACATTTGGCTGTAAATTAGGGAGTGTAAAAAAAAACCATCTGCTTATTTTCGCATGTAAGTTGCGATCATAAGGTTTTACTCGTTCTGTTGCGGGTGGTGCTTCCACTAAAGCCTTTTTTACCCTGCTGAGGCACTTGATAGGCTGGGTCAGCTTACGTAACTGGTTGTCTGTTAATCAGTAGTATTTAAAAAAGTGTTAAATACACAGAAAAATTATTTTCCCAGCAATGTAGTTTATTATTTCAAGATTTGGTCACAAGGGGTTTGGATCTGACCCTAAACTGGTTTTTAAAATTGTAACAAAAACAAAATGCAATTTCTTGACCATGGTTAGGATCTGTGATCAAAAGTACAAAGGTTCAAACTGTTTGATGAAGCCTAAATCAATTGGAGACTTTAGGGTGACAGGTTTGAGATCTGGCCCCAAACTAGTCTTTCAAATTGTATCGAATATAAAATGGCCATAGGTAAGACGTTAGAACGCTAGGTGGCAGCAGAACCAACTAGTAAATTTCTGTTGTTTACACGGCTCTAAGCGTGCATACATTTACCTGCCAAGTCTGCTGGCACCTAAGTGTCACCAAAAGCCTCCCTTGAGATGGTCTGAGTATAGACCAACCCAACAAATCAAAGTTGGTAGTGTCCTCTATTGAAAAAATTTACAACAGCGGTGTCTTTTTTTGCATACTCTAGGCACTGAAGACACCGCAGCAAATGGCGCGAGGTGCTCAACACTTGTGCGCCTGGTGCGCGCCCGGTGTACACATGTACATACCGCTTGGACTTGGTGACCGGTGCATTCCCAGCCACACCTTCCTCTTCCCAAGAAGGAATCGAGCCTTGATATAGAACCAGAGGTTGTCTTCTACAGAGTGGAGACTGGCGAGGGTCGCTCCATCCTTGGCGCAAGCTTGCCTGGCCTGAGCGTAGGAGTGATAGAAGCGAGCTCCTCCGTCGTAGGTATCGAAGTTATAACAATTGCCTTTGTATTCAATCCATCCTTCTTCACAATGCCATGGTGACCACTCTGGGGGTTCTGGTAGTTGAACTATAAGGAAAGAAAAAATTGCAATAAATACACGATCAAATTTTACAGGCAAATTGGAGGCAACCCACTCCACTGTATGCAAAAAGGACACTTTGGTTGTACATAATACAACAGACCTTTTTTCCAACACTACTCAAAAAGAGATATTCACATGGTGTTCCCGCAAATCTCTCATACATGTAGTTATACTTCCACCATGCAAAGTTTCAAATCCCACATAAAACTACTGTACTGCCCACCAAAAGTAGTATTGAAATAACCTGTGGATGTTAAATATATTTTGGTTTCACCCCTACACCGATGTACATGTACATTAAGCACTTTCCAAAGTTCTTAAAAAAACCCACCTCAAATCACTTGGGTGGGATTTAAACTCTGAACAGTACTGAGTATACACATCGGTGTAAGGGTTATTCTCTGTCAAAGTACCCTGACTGCTTAACGATTTATTTTATTCTTTCATTAGTCTGTGTTTCTTAAAAGACATTGGACATTATTGGTAATTGTCAAAGACTAGTCTTCACAGTTGGTGTACATGTATCTCAACAAACATGTATGCATAAATAACACATTTCACACTTGTGAAAATTTGAGCTCAATCGGTCGTCGAAGTTGCGAGATATAAATGAAAGAAAAAACACCCTTGTCACCACAGTTGTGTGCTTTCAGATGCTTGATTTCGAGACCTCAAATTCTAAATCTGAGGTCTCAAAATCAAATTCGAGTAAAAATTACTTCTTTTTCGAAAACTACATTACTTCAGAGGGAGCTGTTTGTCACAATGTTTTATACTATCAACCTCTCCCCATTACCCGTTACCAAGAAAAGTTTTATGCTAATATTTATTTTGAGTAATTACCAATAGTATCCACTGCTTATAAAATAATAATAAAGCAGAAAATATTAAAAGTTCCAGGTGATATACTAACATTTGGCCTCACAGATTGAACTGTGCTTCTCATCACAAGGGTCATTCAACCAATTTGAAGACTGCTCTACTGCAACGCATTTCCCTTTCGCTGGCGAGTCAGCTCCCCAGTTGGTATAAGTGACAGGTATCGACGGGTAGGTCCAGTTGTATTCCCCGTTACCCTTTAATTTTTTTTTATTAATTAAAAATAATTATGAATTAGGTCATACAAACTAATTGTGGTTGTCAAGCTGAGGACTCTCCTTAAAGGAACACGTTGCCTTGGATATGATTAGAAAGATGTTTTAAAAGTAAAATATAATGATCCACACAAGTATCACTCCTAATTGCGTGGTTTTCCTTTTACCTCGTCGACTAACACAGTCGGCCATTTATGGGAGTCAAATGTTCGACTCCCATAAACGGCTAACCGTCTTAGTTCGCAAAGTAAAAGGAAAACCACACAATTTTGAGGCAAACTTGTGTGGATCATTGTATTCTACTTTTAAAACATCTTTCTAACCATATGCATTTTATAACAAACTGTCACAAACGCTTTTCAAAGACCAACTCGTCCCCTCCAAGGCAACAAGTAACTTAAATTATTGTACTTATCTAAAAACCCAATGTAAAGAAGACAAGGAAGAAATTGTTAATTTGCGATGTGGGAGGAAAACCATAACTTTTTCAAGGAAGACCCACAGTCAGTTAGGGTCTGAAAACCAAATAAACATAGTGTCCCCGGCATGACTAGACTATAGATATGGGGGTCAAATGGTGAGAGGGGAGGAAAATTAAAGAGTATTACCACCCAAATCATAATGTTTAACAAGATTTTTTACAATAGCTAGTTGAGATTTGGTTTTTCCCGCTGAAGTGGGGGGGGGGGGGAGGGGGTGGTTGTGCCTATGAAATTAACCGACCTGTGCAAATGGTGAACAACATTTCCAGATTATGAAAAGAGTTTTTTTCAAAAGTTCATACCTTTAGAATCAAAAGTGTGTCACAATGCAGCTTGTTGTGTAAGCTCTTTTCAGCAGGGTATAAAAACTCAAAAAGTTAATCCCCCCCCACACCTTCTACTCAATGTCACAGAGCCCGTCACAAATAGTATTGAAACCTTACTCCTAATTAGAAGTGAAACTCACCGCTACATCGCTGAGACCGATCCAAGCACTACTAACTGTTTGATTGACTGACACAAGGAATTGCAGAAATCCATCAATATAACCATCTGGCGCTGTTGCAAGATGGCCCCCTTCTTTGGTACAACTTTTTTCGGCTTCCTCGAAGGTGAGAAGTTCAGTTTCCAGACGCAGGCATGTGTTTGAGATTTGAATGTAATTTGGTATTCCGCAAATGGATGGTCCGGGAGCTATTGGTTGTGGTGTAATGTCAGGATCTATCACAGATAAGATGGGTGAAACAATTTCATAGAGTTGCCTACTGTAAGCATTTTCATTATAAACTATAGCAAAAAACAATCCTTTAAAATATTCAATGTTGAACAATTTTGATTTCGTTTTTGAAATTCTTGGTGGGTGGTTCAAAAAAAAAAACTGAAAATCAAAATTAATGTTTTTATTTCAAAAAGAGAAAACAAAATCCAACAGGCCGAGATCATCATTGTTATTCCCGACTACAGGGTTATCTACTTAGTTGTTTGTTTAAGCCAGGAAAAAATCATTTTGGGAGACCTTTGATATGACATTTTGGGTTAGAGCCAATACTTTTTACTCTAGTGTATGGACACTGATGGATGATAACTGTATTATGAAGCTACATGTATTCAATATTTAAAACTACAAAATTTGGTGGTGGATAAGTAAAAGGAATTCAGGATTATTTTAAAAAATTGATTAACCTTACATGTAATTCCTTACCATAAAAGTGACTTTAGTCAACGGCACATTCTTTCTTATCATCTTATGTCACAGGAAACGAAAAAGGCACTCAAAGATGAGCACAAAGGCAATTTCTAATAAAGTCATAGTTTTTTCATGTTCTTCCATACCCAAGCTTACCATCAAAGGTAAAATTAGATTGTTTTTAGGCAATCTCTCCAAATTGGATATACCAAACCAATGAGCAAACCTGAATGCCCATGCATACACCTGTTCACGTATTTTGGGTTATCATTTAGCTGACATTTCTGCTTCGTTGTTTAAAGACATTGGACACTATTGGTAATTGTCAAAGACCAGTCTTCTCACTTAGTGTATCTCAACATATGCATTAAGTAACAAACCTGTGAAAACTTGAGCTCAATTGGTCGTCGAAGTTGCGAGATAATAATGAAAGAAAAAACACCCTTTTCACACGAAGTTGTTTGCTTTCAGATGCTTGATTTCGAGACCTCAAATTCTAAATCCGAGGTCTCAAAATCAACTTCGAGGAAAATTACTTCTTTCCTGAAAACTACGTCACTTCAGAGGGAGCCGTTTCTCACAATGTTTTATACTTTCAACCTCTCCCCATTACTCATTTCCAAGTAAGGTTTTACATGTATGTAACTACCAATAGTATCCACTGCCTTTAATATTTTTTTCTGACTCACAATGGATTACATTGTAGGCCTACGTTTTCACATTTTTTTTTTCATAGTTATAATTCTTTTTTTTTAATACTATCTCTGACAACTTTGTCTGCTCTACTAACCCTGTATGATACCTGACAAATTATGGATGATGTAAAAGAGTTGAAGTAATTCCAGACATCCACATTAACTTTCGACGTCTATGAACATGATCTCAAGTAAATAGCCATCGAACCTAGTCTCAACAAACCTAGACTTTGGTCAAGACCTTCGTGGCTCCGACAGCTTTATAAACAGTGGAGCGACTGGGATGGGAGATCACGCGTGTGAGTCAATTGGGGAAGCCATAAGCGTGCATGGTCTCCCCTTCCAGTCCCTTGGGCTCGCGGCTCTACACTACTGTCTAAACCAAGAACGCCTTGACAAAAGGCTCCAACATACCCAGATAGCATTCACATAGGTAAGGCAGTTTGACATAGCAGTCAACATCATCCCATTGGCCAGGCATTGATGGGTTAGCGACCATTTTCACACAATCATCCGCACCCTGGAAGAATTTACAATATACAAACAAGCATTAAAGGATTTGTGTACTTTTTTGTAAAAAAAACCCCATAATGTCCACACAGATTTAAATTAAACTTCACCGCTTGAAGATAATGATGGTGAAAAGCTTTCCTTAAATTACTACTAGCTGAGGTGCTGTAGTTTTTGAGAAAAGAGTAAAACAATACAATGCCACGAAAATACGTTTCACATGCTAAAATAGTTTTTGTCTTTAGAGATGAATATTATTTTTGTGACTTGTTTTGCTCAGCTCTCCAAAACTACAGCACTTCATCTTGTAATAATTTAAGGGAAACTTTCTATCGCCATTATTTTCAAACTGTGTGAGTTTGGTGTAAATCTGTGGACATTGTGTCCTACAAAAAGAACCAAGACCCTTTAAATGCAACATCACAATTCATAGTTATGAAAGTAAAGTGAGTCTGGACATTTCATATTGAGATTAGGACAATTGAATCAAAGGGGTTTCACTAAACGGAGGCCTATCGAAAAACAAAACAATTCTATGATTGGTCCGTTTGGTCCCGGAAGTTATAATAAGCACAAGACTCGCACAGTCTACCATTTGTGACTCAATCCACACAAAAGATAGTTCCAAACAGACACCATCTTCATGGGCAAATTGAATTTTCGGCTTGCAGGCCCTTCATGCACCCAAAATGTTAGTGCAGATGCATTCTTCACTTACCAATCGTGCAATGAGTTTTGTGAAATGTGTGCATTGCTGCACGACGATTTCACACAAACTGCATGATTACATGTTCAAAATTGCTTGTAAAGATTGCCAATTTACGTCATATTGCAACCTACATTTAAATACATTTTTCTATATATATAAATGTAGCACTCTGAAGAAGGTCCGGTTTGGATCGAAAGCTAAGGCCACCCACCCTATTCATAAATCTAATACAAGTAGACATTTCTGGAGACATGCCGTGTTGTTGCTAGACCATTTTTAGTGGTGGGTTCTAAATCCAATTAAGTCTGCCCAGGGCGAGCGGTTCAAACCCTCATGTTTAGATATGGGGCCTTCATTGCTGAAGTGCAATCTGAGGGAAAGGAGTGTCGAGCAGTCAAGGGACTTTTGCCAAGAGTGCTAGGCTAAATTTGTTAGTTCTGGGCAGGTCCGCCTGGCACCATCACCCACTCTGTCAACAACACTGGAGACATGTGTCCGAAGACACACTTCTAAAGGGGAATTTAAAAGAAAGTACCATCTGGATATACTTACCGGTAAGTTGTCGAAATGTAAATAACCATCAGGTTGACCAGGAGCCCAGTTGTCAAAAAATCCAAAAGTTTCTCCATTCACCCACGAGAAGGTTCCTTCTTCATAAATATCCCATAAACCTATCCACACATCGCTCGGGGTATCACTGCCGCTAAACTGGTTCATTAAGAAGGCCAGCAGATCTAATAGAAGAATATCAAACTATAAGTACAGTGCTAATCACACATCAGTGCACAGTATACATGATGGGTAAAAACCAAAATTAATATTCTTGATCCCTGATGCAAATATAACAATATAACATCATTGCGATACTCGCAGCCAAAACATAGGATTCAAACTGCCTCTAGCTAACGGCAACCTCGGTAGTCTAGTTGGTAAGACACTGCTCTAGAATTGCAAGGGTCGTGGGTTTGAATCCCACCCGAGTAATATGCCTGTGATATTTTTTTTCAGAGGGCTCAGGAAAAGACTGAGTATACGTTGGTAAAAACAAAAGTTAATATTCTTTATATTAATATTCTATCCCCGTTCAAAATTTAACATTTATTATAAAAGTAAATGACCAACATTCAGGCCCGTAACCAGGGGTGGATTTCACAAAGAGTGAAGACTAAAAATGAGTAACTCATCCTATTAAAATGTACTATAAGGACTAGCCTTAAGTTTTCAATATCTCCTAGGACTAGTCCTAAGTTAGGACTAGTCCCAACTCTTTGTAAAATTGACCCCTGGAAGTATACTTTTTTGGGGGGCGGATATGAGAGAAAAGTACAGAGGCACGCTAGCACTGCCGTATCACAGCTATGTAGGGGGAGTGGGACGGGTGATGTGCCCCCCTCTTAGGTTTTACATTCTTTGGAATGAAGACCTCATAGCTCAGTTGTTAGAGTATCTGCCCGGAGCGTCAGGGGTCCATAATTTGACTCTCAACTCATGTTTGGTTACTTTCACTTCTATGGTGATTGTGCACCATAGAAAATCAAAGAATGTAAATGTAACTATGTATTTTACAAATGTATGTATCAAGGTTTAATACAAACCAAGGATTTAAAGGCAATGGACACTATTGGTAACTGTCAAAGACTAGCCTTCACAGTTGGTGTATCTCAACATATGCATAAAATAACAAACCTGTGAAAACTTGAGCGCAATCGGTCATGGAACTTGCGAGATAATAATGAAAGAAAAAACACTCTTGTAACACGAAGTTGTGTGCGTTGAGATGGTTGATTTGGAGACCTCAAGTTCTAAATCTGAGGTCTCGAAATCAAATTTGTGGAAAATTACTTATTTCTCGAAAACTATGGCACTTCAGAGGGAGCCGTTTCTCACAATGTTTTATACTATCAACCTCTCCCCATTACTTGTTACCAATTAAGGTTTTATTCTAATAATTATTTTGAGTAATTACCAATAGTGTCCACTGCCTTTAATATAAACAAATAGATAAATAAATCAATCAATAGATGAAATAAATAAGTAAATCAAATTCTGGCTACAAACACGTCTTCCTTACGTTGTAAAGTTCTTGATTCAATAGCTGCCAGGTTGCCACCTATCGCCGAATTCCTACATTTGGTAGCGGCCTCTCCAAACATTGCCTCCTCATTGAAATACCGATAGCATTTATTCCCAAACTTGAACCATCCGTCCCTGCAACCTCCGTGATCGATAGGAGCATTGACTGCACATCAAAGCAAAAAGTGGGAGAGTGAGATAGAGAATTGGTGAGCAGAGGTGTGGGATTAGAAAAGCTGGGGGATTTGAAGGACCAAAGCCAACAAACTGAGAATACCTCATTTACAAGTTAGATTTGAATGATTGGTACAATGATTTGCTTTTATAGTCACAAGCTACTGCTTAAATTAAGGCAGTTGCTGTTTCATGGTTCAGGGCTAGCCCTGGCGGCCTTACACTTTCGTTTTGTACTACAGTGACGTCCTGGATATCAGAAATTTTCAAAGCTTCATAACTAAAATCTTACCAGCAAGAAAGCACCAATTTCAACAGATTCACATTCCATGGCAGCATATATTTTTCTGCGGTGGGTTTTGATCGTCATATATTCTTCACAAATCCGTCATTTTCATGAAAAAATGCAGCTCCCAACGTTAAGAAGTTCACATTTTTGTTCGTACTCTCACAGTCTGCCGTGTGTACGCAAGACGCCGACGCGCAAATCTTGCGTTGCGTTTGCGTGTTAAACACTGTGCAGTCAAGATACGGTGAGTCAGAATTCATGCGTCTTGCATCTTGCACGTGAATGTATACGCGTACGCACGGCAGCAGACAACACTGTGAGAAAATGATCAAATTTTTAACGTTGGGAGCTGCATTATTTCACAAAAATGACGGATTTGTGAAGAATATATGACGATCAAAACCCACCGCAGAAAAATGTATGCCGCCATGGATTGTGAATCTGTTGAAATTATAGTGGCTTAATTGTTGCAGGTAAAATGTGAAGCTTTGAAAAATTTTCGCCCCAGAAGCGAACCTCAATAGTTAGGACTCTGTAATTGTGTAAAGAGAAAGAGTCCTATTATAGGGCTAGGTTCGGGGCAAGCTTTTGCATAGTTCGAAATGGGGGATACAATACACATTTCTTAATGGATGTAATACAAGGGTTTGCTCAGCTGGAAGTTGCTTTACGATAGTTTCTCTGAACTATTTCCCATACCAAAATTCTCTATTGACCCAATTCACCTGACCTCATCATCAGAATAATATTGGATTGCCATACTGGTGGTCAATGTCACTGTGGGTTATTCAGTGAAGTGCACATTTTAGGTGATGCGGCGTTTACACGTAAACCTATTGCCCATCACCAAAATGGTGAGCGTGGCACAGTCGCCGCGTGTGACGTGCACGCAAGGGGTCAATAGTCTTGGGTATTTCATTTTAATCTGTTCCTTGCGACTCAGAAGTTAATTAAGAC
This sequence comes from Asterias amurensis, assembly GCF_032118995.1. Taxonomy (NCBI): domain Eukaryota; kingdom Metazoa; phylum Echinodermata; class Asteroidea; order Forcipulatida; family Asteriidae; genus Asterias; species Asterias amurensis. The sequence continues at coordinate 8,606,031 of NC_092652.1, forward strand.
AAAAAGGTGGTAGAACAATGAAAACAAAAAACATCATAAATAAACGGAAAGTTCTTGCAAAGAACACATTTTTTGTAAGTTTTTTGTTCACAATGCCATACTTGAGGAAGCTGAAAATATGTACGTGTACTTACTTTTCTTAACTGCACAAATAAATTCCTTTTCCTCGCTACAATCTCTTCCTCTCCAAGTTTCATCTTTGCTCACAGAAATGCAGTTTTCATTATCGGCCATGCCTTCTGGTTGTCCGTCTTCCCAAAACACAAAGTCAATGGGTTTACCATCAAGAGCTTGAAACTTTTGATCTGCAGAGAAAAACATTTTTAGGTATTAGTTTAAAGGGCCTGGGTACTTTTTGAATCACAAAAAAAACACAAATAAAAATATCAATATCGAAGTCTTAGCGCAAGTATCTACCAACAAGGTACTCAAGGCACCAAGATAGGTTAATGAAGTTATGACCCCCTTCTTGTTTTGATAAGTGCACTTTGTTATTTTCCGTGTGTGGAAAACAAAACGGGACCAACAACTTTCTGTCCTATCCATAGGACAAAGCAATGGTTAAGTGTCTTGCTTTTAAGGACACAAGTGTTGTGACTGGGATTTGAACCAGCATCCCAATGAGTACATGCTTTTAGGAGTTGTACATAACAATTCAAAATTCAAGATACTGATTCAATTGTAATGATTTTCTGTAATTTGGAACAAATCTATTCTAAAAAACTTTGTAGTTAAAACACAATTCAGCCTTTGGCTGTGAATTTTACCCCACACAGTTTCGCTATTCCTATCAATTGGTGGATAGCGCGTTATGTGGGGGTGTTTAAAACGTTGATAATGACCAGCTGGAGCTGTTTATAATCAGTTGATTTTGGATAGCATTTGTGCGGGTTACCGCACAACCTCCTTCCCATGGCTGATTGATCTCACCGCGCCATCAGCCCATGGATACGAGGATGAATTACTACACGCACAACTGCATATCCAAAAACTGTCTTATAAATATACACAACATGTACAGAGCTCAACGACGTCGGAAAACAGATAACTTATTACAGAGTTTCCTACTTTATTACCCCTTTTAACCAAAATGCCACCTATGAATGGGAATAAAAGAGTACCGACTCATTCTTAAACGGCCGTTTCATGGCCATTTCCTACAGCTCAGGTCTTTATTGCACGGCCACGACCCAGTTGGTTTTAAACGGCAGTTCAAGGCCTCGTCACTATCCTTTTTTTTCTTTATTAATAATAATGTACCTTCTTCATCTCTGCTAATTCCAAGCCACAGGCTATCGGATGCAAATGAATTTGATACCGCTATCAATCTGTTCTGGGAGATGTCATGCGGAACAGCAACAAAGGAGTCCGAATACACTTCCTTGCATTGTTCCTGAGCAGCTGTCCAATTCTTGGGTGTGGTTTCGTTGTGGTAACACCAATATTCGTCTGCGGTGAAATCATCTGGACATTGTCCACGGGCATTAAGTGGTGGCTTTGGAATCGGTGCTGTCAATATCAAAATTCAGAAAATAGAATTAGCTGCTGCAAACGGCTTACATATGTACTTACCACAAGGACCCAACGGTATAAATGCAAAAATGGTTAATGGCCTGGCGTTTCGACCATAGCAGAGTCTTTCTCGAAGGCTAATGCGACCAAAGAAAGATTCTGCTAGGGTTGAAACGTCAGACCAATAAAATATTTCTTGCAATTATAAATTCAAGAAGAGTGTAAATAGCTGTTAGAGTTTGCGTCGGGGAAATATTTAAACTTACCCAGTCAGTTTCCCCTGTGGTTTATTATTTGAAATAATGATGACAATCAGAGATTAATAAAGAGAAGTGAATTTTAAGAGGCTCTTATATGTAATACATACAATGTAGATGCTATAAACACTACTAAATTTTTTGGGGGGGAATCTCCACAAAACTGCAGACCAGAACATTTTGTTTTAGATCAAAATCCAAACGAGACAAACACTGTGTACAAAGTGTCACGATGAACCTTTTTTCCCCTTCACAACACCTCAGAGAAGACTATTCTTATTGTCTCACAGGTAATGTTTTCATACTCAACAGAAAGGAAAGGATTTTTTCGACCAAAAGTCAATAATTGAGATGAGCGAGGTGTGGTATTAAAGGCAGTGGACACTATTGGTAATTACTCAAAATAATTATCACCATAAAACCTTTCTTGATTACGAGTAATGGGGAGAGATGGATGGTATAAAGCATTGTGAGAAACAGCTCCCTCTGAAGTGACGTACATGTAGTTTTTGAGAAAGAAGTAATTTTACATGAATTTGATTTCGAGACCTCAAGTTTAGAATTTGAGGTCTCGAAATCAAGCACCAGAAAGCACACAACTTTGTGTGACAAGGGTGTTTTTTCTTTCGCTATTATCTCGCAAATTTTACGACCGATTGAGCTCAAATTTTCACAGGGTTGTTATTTTATGCATATGTCGAGATACACCAACTGTGAAGACTAGTCTTTGACATTTACCAATAGTGTCCACTGCCTTTAATAGAAGTAAATTTGCATCGGGGAAAAAGAATATTAATTTTGGTTTTTACCCATACACAGATGTGTTAGCACTGTATACTTAGTACTTTCCCGAGGCCTGCGAAAACAAAATATCACAGGAAAATTTCGGGTGGAATTCAAACCCACGACCCTTGCAATTCTAGAGCAGTGTCTTACCAAGTAGACTACCGAGATTGCCCGGTAGCTAGAGGCAGTTAGAATCCTATGTTTTGGCAGCGAGCTCCGCAATTTGTAATACATGTAGATGTTAAATTTGCATCGGGGATAAAGGTGAGGTACATGTAAGTTGAGGTGATGTTATAAGTCCCTGTTGAAAACTTATTTGTTTAAAGCTTCTTTTTTGTAATTTGCCTATTTGTATCTTGTAGCTTTCTCTAATTGTTTTATTTTATTGTTTCTTTTATGCGCTTAGAGGCTTTTGCATTAGGCGCTTTACAAATGTCTTATTATTATTATTATTATTATTATTATTATTATTATTATTATTATTATTATTATTATTATTATTATTATTATTATTATTATTATTATTATTATTATTATTATTATTATTATTATTATTATTATTATTATTATTATTATTATTATTATTATTATTATTATTATTATTATTATTATTATTATTATTATTATTATTATTATTATTATTATTATTATTATTATTATTATTATTATTATTATTATTATTATTATTATTATTATTATTATTATTATTATTATTCCAAAATCCCAGACACCTGGACTTGTCTGGTTGTAAGTTTACTGCCAAGACACAGTCTGCAGCCCAGTAAAAATTTTGAGCATTTAGAGAAGATATACGAGGTGTATCCCAACATACATAAATCAACACTAATCTGGAAAATGTGGACTCAATTATTGTCATCAAAGTTGCAAGAGAATGATGAAAGAAAAAAAAACATAACAAAGTCAGTTGTTATGCTAACATTTTTTTTCAGACCTACATGTATAAAAAGGGATAAATTGCCTTTGATCGGGCGAGATGGTCTATGAAAAGCATTTGCTAAATTGCACATTGTCGGAAAGACGTTTTAAAAGTACAATATAATAATACAGCACGCCAGTTTGTGGAGTAAATTTTTTGTCTACGCAAAATGGCCGACCGTGTTAGTTCGCAAAGGAAAGGGAAAACCACACATTTTCAAGGCATGCTTGTGTGAATCATCATATTCTACTTTTAAAACATCTTTCCATTCAATTGTTCAAATGCATTTCATAGCAAACGATTTCAAACACTTATAGACCAACTTACCCGATCCAAGGCAACGTGTCCCTTTAACCACCAGAACAAAAACTTGGTCAGGTGACCCCAATACTTACCAGTAAGGAGACTACAGACAGCAGGTTTTTTCTCATTACAATCGCCACTCATCCAGTCACTGTTTGAGTCAGAGTCTATCTCAGCAGACACGCAGCCTTCTGTCTGGGACGTGGTATTCATACTGGGCTCATTGGGTCCCCAGTCGGAGAAAACATACGGTGACCCGTCATTCCAACTAAAGGTGTTACCCTGTCATACGAAACAAAACATGCACAAGGAAACATTAAACAGGAATTAACACTGGATGTGCATGGACAAACAATTTGTACCAAAGTGTTGGGATTGGATCTAATGAGAAAAAAAATAAAAAAATAATAATAATAATAATAGGTGGCAGGATGAACAAAAAAGCACAAAGTTCAGTTTCAGAAGATGGAAATCTTGGGATTTTGTCGAAATAGGATTTGATGTTTTTGAGAACGAAATCTTTACCTCCAGGATGATAAAAAACCTGCAAGCACAAAAATACAAGGAAGTGGGAGCGCAAAAACTTGCGTGTGCAAAGCCTTCTTACATTTGTTTATCTTCATGGTGTTAAAAGCTCTAGTGACCATGTCTACTCTTCAATCTGGGGTGTTTTACATGTATTGTGCTTTTAAATTCATCTTCTCATGACGTTGATCTTAGTAATAGAATTGAAAAGAACTTTTTTTAAATTATTATTATTACCGTTTTACTATGTTTTATTCCCCTTAAAAACAGCCCCAACTTTCTGGTTAAAAACGGAGAAATCACATCCCTGAACAAAACCTTCATAATTCACAGGATTGAAAAATATTAGAAAAATTTGACTTCCCAGACACAAGATTTCAAGACCTACCCCTTTGCTCTCAAGACCAATCCAGGCAGATGATACTCCTTCAGTGAACATCATACTCTGGATGAAACTCGAATGGAATCCTGCGATAACAGTAGCCAAGGAGGCTTCGTACCCGGGGAGAGTACAAGCCGATTTGGCATCAGCGTAGGTCATCGGTGTCGTCAAGACTTTGAAGCAGAAGAAGTAATATGCAGAGTAGTCGTCATAGCCACCAATCCGGCACTTTGGTCCTGGCAGGACAGGAGGATCTAGAGGTAGAACAACAAAAGGACAAAGGTCTTGAACCATTTGGTTACACAATAATCCCCAGAAAGGGATTTTACAAGGGATTTTTCCAGAACCTATTGTCCCTAAAAGTGCAGGTGAAATAAAGCGTGTCACATTAGGTGCATGCTTGTGCACGATGCTACACAATAGAAAGTTCAGGTGGATAAAGGTCAGCTGATGTCTGTTGAAACCGAATTGACATGATCAGATATGTTGTCTGCCTTGAAGTGGTGCAGAACTTATAGCACTTCAATTGAACTATATTTTACGGGACAGTGTATAACCTTTCATTAGAATAATTTTTGGAGACTGAAGATTTCTGAAGAGTGTGAAATGAATCCAAGTGAAAACAAAAATATTCAGGATGGGCATAAGGGCCTGATTTCATTAGAGCTGCTTAAGCAGAACTTAGCAAGACACCAGTCACAGATTGTACTTGTGATGACATGGTATTTCGGCTGGTAAACTTATTCTGATAAAGGTAATTTTGTTAGGCTTAGCTACTTTTTGTGCTCAAGAAGCTATTTGTAATTGGGCCCCAAGTGTTGGCTCAGTGGGTTCTTTCCCTGCCTTTATACCTCAGTGGACCCCAGTTCGCATCCCTCCCTGGTTTGAGACTTGCATGTGGATTGGGTTTTGATCAGTCCCTACCTGATTACATGTGTTTTTCCTGTTTGGGATTTTCCCCCCAAATCCTAAAGAGAACATTTCTTCTCGTTTCCTATTCACAATCCTGTTCTAGGCATTGTTGGATGTGTAAACAAATAAAGAAGTAAATAAATAGAAGAAATCAACTTATCCATAAATATACTCACCAGCATCATTTTCACAGATAAATGAGCTCCTCACATCACAGGGAGCATCCTTCCACATGCCAGGATTGTTAAAGTCCAGCGTCATTCGGACACAATCCTATTAATACAAAAATAAAACAAAACAAAATATTATACCGTGACAACTGTTTCAGCAATGAATGACACATGCATGTTTCTGGATTATTTTTTAAACTAATGTATTGGCAGTATGAAAGTGAATCATTGGAAGATTTGTTTCCCGTTGAGAATGACTTAAACATAAAATTTTAGGTAAAATTGCCTGTCGAATGGCAGGATGGTCTGGTGCATTGGACTCACAGTCCACAGACATAGGTTCGAATCCCAGACTGGTAAAAACATGGCTTCCTTGGACAAGTCCATAAAGTACAAGAACTAGAGGCCATACAAAACTATAGATACATGTAGGTTGCAAATAGACGCCATTTTTACAGGCAAATTGCAATTTGGCTTGCAGGTGCCTCAAGCACTCAAATGATTTACGTAGACAGGCAGCGCCGTTAACTAACAATCAGGCAACGAGTTTTGTGAAACGCGTGCGTGCTGCATGCCATTCTCGCGCAAAACGCATGACTGTGTGTTCCAAATTGACCGTAAAGATGGCCGATTTACTTCACATACAATGTACATGTAGCACTCTATCTATACATAGAACACGATAAATGCCAGCCATGCCAGCCTGAAGACACAGCCCGGCGTATAAAGCATATTTGCCCATCTTTTTCAACCATTTTTACCCAAGTTTCTTGAAATTTTTTTCAGTCATGAGAAAATCCAGACTACATGTATAGCCACTTGTTTTGGGCAATGTACAATGTAAGTTTTAAAATTGACAGAGTGAATTCTGTCTGAACTCTCGAATCTTGAACATGGGCAAAAAGTTGGGTAGCCATGGCCAGCCTGTTGCTACATACCTGGCTGCCGGCACCACGCAAAAGAAACTGTTTGTATGTATGTATTGTTTATTGTATATTTTTATATCAATATTATCAGGTCTATGCTTTTTTTTTTTTTTTGAAAGGGCAAGGGCACCGAGGCATTTTCTTCTTGGTAAAGGGTACCCTATGAGGAAATTGTAAATATCGGCTGGAGCACTTCAGTGGCACCAAGGTAATGATAAGGTCGCATGGAGGCAGCCGCCTTTATTGTCTCTGTAAGGTATCAGGACAAAACAATTTTCTATTTTTTTTTATTGACAAAGAATGAACTGAAGAATATTCTATCAGTATTCACAGCAAATCATTGACCATTACCTGATTTGGCATACTATTTTCAGGGTAGCCTTTTGCCCAGTTACTCAAAGATTCATCGTACGGGTCTCCACTTTCCCACTCGTACGTGCCCTCAGTCGCTCTGTCGTTCAGTCCTATCCATGCACCAGGAGCATTCTGAACTTCTTTTAGCATACTAGTCAGGAATACTACAAAAGGAAAAAACAACCAGATAAAGAAAGTTGCAAACAAAACTCTTGTAACTGTTCACAGGTACATGTAGCCCACCTTATTGGGCATGCCTCGCTTTTAACATTGGTCTCATCAAAGTCACAGAGATTAGACCGTTGTTAAAAGCGAGCCATACATGTAACAGCCCAACAAAGTGGGCGATTTCACAGGGTGACTGCTCTGTATTCTGACACCCTTACATGTATGTTCTAATAACCTTACATGTATGTTAAAACAAAAAAAACTGTGATTTATTTGCTAGGATTCGGGTTAGGGTTAGAGTTGGAGTTAGGAAAATACACTAAGGCAGAAGGGGCGTATGAACATTGGAGTGTAAAAACAAAGGGGAGTAACCGTTCACAGAACTGCATAAATATACAGATACAGGGTATCTGCACACAACAAAAAGTCAAATTCAAGGCTCTGACCCTTTCAACGCTACCCTTAAGAATATTCAAGACCAAAAGTAAGGGAATAAAGCAGGAACCCCCCCCCCCCATCTGTAAATAAACCAACTTGCACTTCATGGTATCTTTTTACAATGTATATGCAGCGAATTCAGGTTCTTAATGAGTTGATGGGAGAATTCATTACATTTTGTCAAGACCACATATAACTGGATTTTAACCATTCACTTTAAGACTGTTGAACTTTGGGTAAAGGGGGGGGGGGGAGACAACTTGATGAACACATCATCTCCAACTGGACTTTTATTTTGCGATGTTTGCATAGTGTTTTACAACGCGTGGTGCATGTAGGTTTACAGCATTGAGCTGTTCCCAGTGGACTTTTTTGACCTGTTACATTACTGTGGCTGATATGCGCGGAAGTCTTCTACAACCTCTTTAGGCCTGTTAGTTTTTAAATCAACATCACGGTGAGCTGATGAGAGGTCAGGTTTACCACGCCTCCCCATTGGATTTAATTTTGTCATTCTACAGAAAAGTCGCTGCTGGGAACATGGGGAGTTTGACAAAGACTTTCGCTAGTGTGTACAGAAGCAATACTCACCCTGAATTATTCTGCTGGTAACTGATGCTAGTAACCCACTCTTATTTGTCTTACAGAACTCAGCTGCATTCTCATACGTTTGGCCATAAGCACTAAAGTCGAGTCCATTATATACAGCATAACACTTGCCATTAAACTCCGTAGACTCAGGGTTTACACAATCCCCCAGCACTCCCACTGAAACTACAACCATAACAAAACAACAAAAGGTTAGTCAAGAAACAATCCACATACATGTCTAATACCTTAAAGGCAGTGTATACTATTTGTAACAACTCAAAATAATTGTTAGCATAAAAAATTACCTGGTTTACGTTTTTTAAAGGTTTTTAGATACCTTTTCAAATATCACTCTATAGACCATTGACGTCATCCAGCGGCCATCTTAGTGGAAAAACGGTGACAAAACAATCGAAACGCACAGATTTGTACGCGCGGCACACAGATTTGGCCGCCCTGTGCATAAGGTCTATTTACAGAGGGAAGAATTTCACAATTTTGTTTTTAAGTAAAAACTTCATAATTAGTAATCTTTTTAGACTAAAGCTAGTCTAATCTATCTTCATCAGTCCTGTATAATACCTTTGAGACACCCATAGATAAAGACATAAAAAAATACTAGTTTTTAAAAGTCGTTTAGGAAACATAAAGCCATTACTGTATTTGATAATCTGTGATGTTTGATATAACAGCAAAGTCAAAGATGGCAAAATTGGTCCATCTTTAACTTCTGCTGTACTTTAACTTCTGCTGTACTTTAGCATGTGGATCTGTTACCACACCCTAAGCTATTCAAAGACAAATGCACACAACACCACAATGAACTGCTGTCCGAATACCAATTAACATTTTATAAATTACATCAAATCTGGCAACACCAATAATATATGGGGCCAAGGTTCGCTAAAAGTACACATCATTACAGTAGTAGGATCTGTACCCTGGACTGCAGTTCTTATTTTGGAATATCACACATGGTACCTACACCACACCCACTCCAACCTTTATCACATGAAGCTATACAAACTCCAATAAGCCATTTGTGAGTTAGATGTTAACAATTTTTTTATTTTTTTTATTCTATTTAAAATCTCCGGGCACATAAAACATCTGGACCTGGAGTAGTCCATTGAAGTACAAACAATTAAAAACTGTTGCAAAGAAAAGATGTTTTTTTCCACAAGTTCCTGAAAATAAAACACTTCATATTTAAGAAATATAAAAACAAATATCATAAAAAGACGAAACAGACAACAATGTAGCATACAGACAGTAAAACAACAAGCGAACAAATACACAAAATACACAACATACAAACATACAAAAGACAGACAGGCAAGCAGACAAATTCCATGAAAGATGGACAGACAAAAACGAAAACATCACCACAGGAAAATATCCCTCTGCAGAGACAAGACATAATGTCTTGCTTGCCTCCCAATAAAATGATGCACAATTAATGACACTTTATCTTCTACTCTTTTATAGCCAGTTTTAAAATGCTGTGTCAAAATCAAAAGCCTTTGATAAACCACAGAGGAATTGTTTGTGTCAGTCAAAAGGTCAAATTATACGCCATATCATCAAAATTCATGAATGACAATTTAGAACAGACTATAATTTGGAATGTGACTTTCTCAACTGCATTTGAAGACCATTTTATACCGTATACATTCAGTCAAGAAAACAAAAAAGTTTTCCCAGCAATATAAATAAGCATTATGCCCAAACACTTTATAAAAGAAATACATGTTCAATCATCTTGATCAGAGCATACTTAGGGAAACAATAAGTTGTCAACCATCGGTTCTTTTCAACGACCAACACTACTCAAAAGAGATTTACACATGGTACTACCGTAAAACATCACCAGAAATAGTCTAATCTCAAATCATCAAGTGTTCAGCCCGGTTCATACTTCCTGCGAATGCGAAGGCGATTTGAATTTTGACGTCACAAACGACTAATCACATTAGTTGACTTGTGTGCTGAACTCCAGCGAAACATTCGCTGCAAACACAACTCTGTGAAAAATGTGTATCGTATCCGCAGGAAGTATGAACCAGGCTTAACAAAAACATATCAGGGCTTGAAAGATGGACTTACCAGCGGCGAGCACCAGAGAGGCGGTCAGCAGTCTCAACATTGTCTTGAGTAGCGCCAGCCCAAAGGTAGCAGATCCAAAAACCAACTCCTATAACTGCAAAGAGAGTGTCGCCCTAAAACCAAACCCTACACCACCATCCCAGGGCAAAGTGGCATGAACTTTGTCACCCAAGCACTAGCTGATACAAAACAACCAGCTACTAATGACCAAGTACAAAGATTGTCCTTGATACTCATCAAGCACTTTGATCTGAATTAAACATTAGACTGATAAAAGAAAAACTTCTGACAGAAAGTTTCCAATCTTTGGCAATAAAATTAATAATTGATAGGTTTAGTATTGAATAATGCAATCCACCACCCAAAGTTGGTGCAAAGTACTGAAAAAGTAATGACCTAAAAGTCTGAACTACAAGTATTTTTTTAGTAAAGGTCACAAGCTACTTTTAAAACACTTAACAAACCAACCATTGTTAAAAATGCTGGAAACTGTTTGAATGAATTTGATATGATGACCAGTATTTCCTTTTTTTTAGTGCTCGTCTTTTGATGGGTGTAAATACTTGCTTAATTCTACAATTTTAAACTTGTACATTTGAATCATTGTAGCCAATCCATCTTTATAAACTTTCTTTTTCACAAAATGACAAGATCTGGCATCTCGCACCATTAAGAAAAGCTTCAGATGGTTCACAACATCATTCCAGTGGTGTATGATCTTGCCACACTATTTTCCCCAAGAATGCCTTCGATCATAACCCCCTGTAAGTGTAACTTTGAAGTATCCAAATATATCGGATATTTACTCATGGCAAGCACATCACATCATTTTGGTGGTCAATAGGTGGTCAATAAGTTTACGTGTAATCGTGCGTTGCCTAAAATGCGCACTTCACTAAATAACGCACAGTGACATTGCCCAACAGTATGGCGGTTTCAAGTTTATTCAATGACGTCAGGTGAATTAGGTCAATATATGTATTAAGTAGTCACCCTCAGTTGATCACTCCTTAAAGCGCATGATGTGAGCGCAGAATTCCTTTCTGCTGTAAGCGCTGATTCTGAATTGCATCCGTTAAGCAGAGCCATGAAATTGGGACCAGTTTAAATTATGTACATGTGTGTTATTAGCAGTGGGACTACAAACAATTGGAAGATGTTTTTGTAAACAAATTTTCTGATTGATAACCAACCTCTACAAATTCCTACAGTACCTGAAAACAATGCACCATACATGTACATGTACATTTTAGCTCAGAAGGAATGTTTTGGAATAAAATATAACTCAAACATACAGTACAATAAGTTTTCCAGCAAGAATTTATTGTGTCATTTGCACAAAAAGTAAAATAAAAAACGCATTGAAATGCATTTCACCAGAAGCTGTCATAATCTTAGATAATAATAATATTCACAATTCAAGACCTTTGGAAACGATAAACAAAACAAATTGATGGCCACTGATACTATATTAAAATGCCATGCACATGATCATGCTAAACCCTTCACTTCTGTAGAGCAAAATAATAAGAAAAGAAAATGGGAACAAATAATTTATAAATTTTGCAAATATTTTTCATAATAATATGTAACTATAAACAGAGCCTGTCCATGTAAGACATTTATAACTACAGTACAAGAATAAAAACTGTTGTTCATTGTAAGCAGCAGGGTGGCAGTCATATGCATATAACATGCTATTTGGCTGGTAACATTCTTCTGCTAAGCAGATTTTCTGTAGTGGAGCTATAACATCTTGCCCTCTTGTCCTCAGGGTCCCATTTTACAGAGCTGGTAAAGCGATAAGTAATGTTTAATACTTCTACTGAGCAACAGTAGCAGGATACAGTCAAAAATTTAACACATACCATGGTATTTTCGCTGGTAACCTGATAAGCATAATTTATTTTGCGCTTAGCTAATTTTTGTGCTCGAGCAGCTCTATGAAAATGGGCCCTGGCCTACAATGAATCACCTATCCCTAAGTAGAGTTCAAATATTTCTAAAAGTAAAAAATGCTAAGCAAAAAAAAAAGATGTTTTCCATGCAAAACTTAACAAAATTGGTTTTCGAGAAACTGCAGTAAAATTCCAAAGTGTCTAGAAAAATGTTAAACCCTGAACAAATATTTCTGAAGAAATCTGCAACAGGAAAAGTTCACCGTGTCTTATTCCAACCTAATATTATGGCAAGAACTTGGAATAAAACCCTCAAAAGTATGGACTTTGAACTAGATCCCTCAACCCCGTACAATTATCAAAGCTATGTGCCACTTGGAAGGAGGGAAAGAGGTTGTCAAATTTACACTATTCTACATTGTAAGCTCTGTGTTACAGTCACTCTGCGGACATTCCTTTGTTTTGACACTAAAGAAAAATCCTATTCTTCAACACTGTCACTTACACGCGTACACTGTGTGAAGTCCCTAAATTATGTGGTCACACTGAGATTCCCATTGCAAAAAGGTTTTATATATACTTTTTTATTTGCAATTTATAAATAAAGCATGACTTCTATTACACCACACAAATACTGATCATACATCTAAACAAGTTCAAATACATGTAGTTGCTCCAAGTATTTATGACATCTGCGGTAATTTATTCTACAACCCAATTCCCAAATAAATTCATAAATATGGGTGTTGAAAGAGTTTCACCTCGGACACTTAAAATGTCATTTACAGCTTATGTTGTTGATTGTGGAAGTTAATGTCAAAAGCAGGAAATAGTTGCCAACAATCAAAACTAGATATATTTGTTCATCAACAATAGTTACACTGAGAGCTTTCAAATGTAACCTGACAAGGGCTTACATTGTAAGCATGTGTCAACAATACCTCCCAATCTTATCAGGGGTAATGGTTCCATTGTCTTTAATTTAAATTCCATTTTAGCATTTCTAGTGTCTGATATTGATGAGGGGCTTCTCAAAATATTCAGTTTTTGATTGGAGTGATTTTCTTAGGGTGTTCACAAGTTTTATTTCCGGACGGCCACTTTTAGGTGAGGGCTGCAATTCAATGATTTGGGCTGTTACCCCAAAACCTGATGTCACCACGAACACATTGCCACCTGTACTCCTGGGGCTGAAACAGGGTTACCATAAGCTACATACATGTAGGAGCCTGGCTGGAAAAGAGTGCACTACTTTCCCAACTGCAGTAATGCCCACAGCCCAACTTTATGAAACCTGTTAGCACAAAAACTTGCTAAGCACAGACAAATAATATTGCTAAGCAAAATCTGGTTACCAGATAAAAGTCAATAAAGTTTACATTGTTGTGATTGGTGCCCCAACCATTTTTGTTGTTGCTTAGCATAGAAATTTGCTATGCAGTAATTTCTGCTTAACAGCTTGATGAAATAAGGCCCCTAGTCTCTACACAATCAGCACTGACTTTTGACTGTGTGAAAGATACACAGTAGCCAAGTTAGACTTGTTGATTTAACCCATAGAGGTGACACATGTGCACAAGTTTTGAGTGTCCCACCAGCAAACTAAGAGATAAGCTTTACACAGACACTCAATGGCATACACGTGGATAGAGCAAAGTACACTGAACAAAGCCATGAAGTACAGTCAATAATTTATCTGGGTGTATAACATAGGTACATTTGTACAGTACTACTGGCAAAGTGTACTACATGTGTAGGTACATGTTACAAAAAAAAGGGTTTGAATTGGGTTGAAAATCCACAAGACCACGGGGCTTGAAGCTCAAAATGTTGACTGCCCACCAGGATTATTTCTACAAGACTAGAATTGAAATGAGAAAAAACAAAAACCGGTACAGCTTAATGTTTGAACTTTTTTACAATTAAGCAGGCAGTAGGAAAAGATTTATCTCATTTGTTTTGTACTCAGGATAATTAGTTACATCAGACTGGAGTCAACATTTAAACAAAAACACATGACTGCCGGACTCGTCCACAGTCATGAGTTTATTGGCCTGATGCTAAAACCACTGGCCCCGGGCCTGCGGTTCAGTGTACAGTTAAATCCCCACACGATAAATCTCATACAGCCCTTGTGAATCCATTACATGTGCGTCATATAGCACTGTTAAAGGCAGTGGACACTATTGGTAATTGTCAAAGACCAGTCCTCTCACTTGGTGTATCCCAACATGAGCATAAAATAACAAGCCTGTGAAATTTTGAGCTCAATTGGTCATCGAAGTTGTGAGAAAATGATGAAAGAAAAAACACCCTTGTTGAACGAATTTGTGTGCTTTCAGAAAGTAAAAAATTTTAGTGAGAAATTACCTCTTTCTCAAAATCTACGTTACTTCAGAGGGAGCTGTTTCTCACAATGTTTAATACTATCAACAGCTCTCCAATGCTCATTACCAAGTTAGTTTTTAAGTTAATACTTGTTTTGAGTAATTACCAAACGTGTACCTTCCCTTTAAAGCAGAAATGTTTGCTTTCTGCTTACTGCTAACATATTAAGCAGGATACCAGTCAAAAATGGCACAAGTGGAAATTGTACTTTGGCTGGCAACCACATTCTGGTGAGCACAATTTGTGTTTGCTTCGCTACTTTTTGTGCTTAAGCAGTTTACTGTTAAATTTATAGATGAATCATGCGGACTTCATTTACATTTAGCACTAACTACTACAACAAGTTTGTGACATTGGGAGGGAAGAGGGTTGAGTGATTATAGACCGTATTGAATAACCCTTTTTTGCTATGAGAGTCGCCATCTTGTAGGGCAAACCGTTTGATTTCTACGACACATACAGGCACAAACGTACGCACACCCGCACAGACGCCATGTTGTAGGGAAGATATTTAAACGGTGACGTCATATTTAATACGGTCTATAGGCATGTTGGTCATCAAAGGAAATGTATTTGGAGTTGGGCAATAGTGAAGAAGCAGATCTATCTGGATACGTCGTCATCATCAGCATCTGCTGTGACTGCTTTGATGTCGGCTAACGTACGGACAAAACGAGACCATTCATCGTGCCTTGGAGTGGCAAGACTCTGTAAAGAAAAAAAAAATTCATTTCATTTCATTTCATTTCAAGAAATTTATGTCCATATCAACAGAGAATCAAAATAACAATAACAAAGAACAGTATTGAGGAGAATTGGAAATGGGTGCATAACCAGAAAATCCAAAGCTTGTGGTAGGTACATGTACATGTATGCCCAGACAAAAACAAAAAAGGACTTGTACATAAACATTAACCAGTATAGTGAGAGTATATTGTAGGTATGATATCTAACTATTGTAAACCAAATTCTTTTAGTCTGTGGCTTTTTAATTGGTGATGTATTTAAAAAAAAATATAAAATAAAAAAAATTGAAATTTCAATTTCAATTTTCAATGTGATGAAATAATCAGTATAAAAAAAACCCCCAAAAAACCAGACAAACATTCTCAACTGACTTTTGACGGGAACTGTAGTGACCCATGTTAAAATGCATAGCCAATCTAATGTCTGACTTATTGTGACCTCTGTGATGAGGGCACTATTTAAAACCCTGCTAAGTGCTGTGGGACTGAAGTTTACTGACCGTAAACACATTTTAGTCAATTACACGTTCAGTTTATCGCCCAAACAGGTTAATCTCCTTATGTTATAGCCCAAGACAGTCTCAATTGGTTAAGGATTAACAATAAAGAAGAAGATAAAGGGAAGGGGCTGTGTAAAAACAAGAGGTTGGAAAAAAAGGCAAAACCAAAGGTAGAAAGAGGGTAAAATAAGCATTATTCATTAATATTTATTAGTGAATAAAACAAACTAAAAACAGAGAAAAGCGGGAAGGCAAAGACAAAAAGTTGTTAGTGATTTCTTTCTTGTACATTAATATTGAAACGTGTTAGTAGGCATGAAAGAAGAAAACGAAATATTCAGTACCTGTGGCTAGGAGCATTGGACATGAGAAAACATCTTGGACCGGGAGCGGTGGTTGGAGCAACTGTGATAATGTGCGCTTTACAAATTGGACTTACATGTACGCAATATTAACATACAGACGAAGCGACAATTTAACAGAACGGGCACAGCAGAAAGCTTAGTTTGAAGATAGACAATAACTTGCACTCAGCATTCCTTACACATTCTTCACAGTGCATAGTTTTACAAAGCTTGCGTTCATTACTTTGTTATTGTAATTGTTCAGTCCTAAATGGTTATTTTACGAAAATGCAGTGTTACCACTTGTGTGAGGAGAGAATTTAAAAAGTATCTCTTTAAAGATATTACACAGAATTGATAGAGCTGAGAAAATAGAAGTGTGAAATGTTTTGTGTCATCAACAATATACATGTACGTAAAACAACAAACTAGTGAAAATTTTAGGCTCGAATGTAAATCATTGTGCGAGTCAGAAAAAATAGTGAAAAACCATGCAAATTTTTTCAGAATGTGCATGTACATATAAATCAATGTCCTTAATGTTGGTTTTACCAACCATAATCAGCTGTTTATGCTTTTTAAGATGCGTAAAATAAAGTTCTCGTTGACAGATACCCGCAAACCACTGGACCGTCAAACCATTCCACTGACCCACATTTTAGCGCTGAAGTACTAAGAGCGATCCTGCACGAGTGAATACGCACATTTGTAATTTGAATGCTCCTGTTTGTTTTTAAAACTCTACATTGCAATCTGGAACAATTTAAATGGTTTTCATGGTTTTATTTAAAATGTTTGTGAATTTTATTGATTTTTGTATTGACAGAAATTGTAAGCGCATCGATCCACAAACTGCACGTTTTTACAAGATATGCTAGCTTGTGCAAGGTAAACCATGCAGCACGACTAATGCAATTATTGACTGAAAAAGGGGCAATAATGTTATAATGCTACTTACCTCTCCTACATCATAGATAAAGACTCTACCCTCTGCATCGCCAGCTGCTATCTGCTGACCGTTGTGAGACCATCGGACTCGGTTGGCTGCTGGCTGACCATCAAGGGTCACACTAGCAGTAGGAACCTGGATCAATTAAAAGGTAACAGTACAGGTGACGATAACAAAAATACAATGTAGTTAACTGAATGTGTTATAACTGGAAAGCTTCCTAAAAGGGTCCGATACATTTTGTTTTTGGAACCCTTTGATTGTTTTAATCCTATATCATATTGGTCACATTTTTGAGATATCGCGAAATGATGGAAGAAGAACAATTTTGCTGTGAAAAAGTCAGGCATGAATCAAAACATTCCCAAACAAAAATGCGAAGACACATCTTTCTCAGAATGATGTCATCAGATGTTTTGGATACCTGAAGGGTACCAAATGTGATTGCAATTCACACCATTTTAACTTAAAACAAAACGACTAATACCGTATTTTCCTGCGGATAAGACGCTCGGCGGACAAGGCGCAGGACGCTAAAATGACCAAAAAAATTTCAAACGTCAGCAGACAAGGCGCACCGCCGCACAAGGCGCACGTTTAACCGCAAACAAAAGAACACCTGGCGCCACCCGGTGTCGGTACATTGACACAAAGACGTAATTTGTTGCCTTTGAGAACCTACGTATACCGACCTTTATCCAATCAGCCAACGCTGTATATTGTAAATAATATAAAGTTCGGCCCAATCAGCGGGCAGAAACCATGGTCCACGCATTGTCTGCAGTTAATTTTACTTGCAACATGAACACAATGCCTCCCTGGACACATCCGACTTCCCCACAAACTACGAGGATCCTTGCTGATACAGATACATTGCAACGACAGACGGACGTAGCGTGTGGGTGTAGTAATGTATCCTCCGGCCGGGATGTCGCTGCATGCATATTAATATTCACATGTACACAGTGGATTGCGCTGCTCAATCTCGAGATTGCACAACAGATGTTGGAGACCATGTGGGCACCGTATTGAACGATGTTCGCCGACGGATTGCGCTAAGCCGTCGCATTTGCGCTGCCTGGAAATGCGCCAAAATTCCCACGTGACTGTGCGGATCCCAAGCATGCCCAGACATAGCCTGAACGTATACATACGCAGTCAAATTCCATTGCGGACTTGAGAGCAGTGACTATTGGGCATCTATATCACTGCACGTTCATTGTATCCAAAGGGAATCACTGGATCTAGCGGCAGGGACCTTCCGGATAAAGACAGGGGCGCAGTCTAGCCCAGACACGTCGAGTCTTGTCTCAATGCGTTTATTGCTGGTTCACGTAATTTTTACCAATAGAGGGCGTTTAACCTCACGCTATTACAATGTTCCAAAACGCCCTCTAGCGTTCAATGTTTCTTGTATTTATTGTCACACTCAGTAACAACGACTATAGGCGTGATATCTGCTTTTGTGTTGCGTGATTAAATTTACAGACCTCGGAACGGTTGCGTTTTGGGGCTAATTTTCTGTGTCGTTTTGAGAGATTTTCGAGTCTTAACTTGGACATCGTTGATTTTACAGGCAAGTTTCATGCAAGGGCAACCATGATTTTAACAACCGTTCCTACCCGAAGTTTTGAAGCAATAAAATAAAATAAACCCTCAAAGTTTACCACACAATAGCGGTTGGGTGAATGACGTTTGTATGAAGTTATTGACTGTCAATCGTTTTCGGAACGAATTCCCGGCCACACAGAAAAACGTTTGTACACTGCCGACGTCTGTTGGACGGAAAGCTAGACGCATTGCGGCATTAATGGAATGAAAGCACGGTCATGGGGAATAAACACGTTGCAGCATTGTTGGAATAATTGGACCGTCTGGGGGATTGCGGCATTGTTCGAACGAAAATACGGTCACAGTGTCTGAATAGCCTTGTTCGACCGCATTATTGAGTAAGGATTCTTCACACAAAGATCGTTGATTTGAACTGGACATGAAGGTATTTTTTATTTCACGTAGTGATCATAAAAAAAAAAGTCAATCGTCAGCAGACAAGGCGCACCGAAAGATAAGACGCATCGATGTTTTTGGGGTCTAAAAAGTCAGATAAGACGCGTCTTATCCGCAGGAAAATACGGTAGTCAGTCATTATGTCTTTATTTCACTTTGTCTTTCATTTGCAACTGTTCCTACCTCTGTTTCATTGTTAAGATTCCACAGGTCCAGTTTTCCCATCCCATCCACCGCAGCGAACAAAGCTGGGTGAACCGGTGACCATTGCACATCGTAAACATAATCACTGTTGTCCTCAAATGAGTATAGAGGTTTAGATTGCTGGAGAGAAGAGACAAACAAATTATTACAACAATGAAGAAGAATGGAAGTTCTGAAAACAGAAGTTAAAGAGAAATTATTCACTGATTTCACTACAGGGACACCTTACCTTTGTATTGGGTGCTTTGAGCTATAAAAAGTGTTCTTTGTAAAATGAAAATGAGATGGAAAAATGTTTTAAAAGCAGCATAAAATGATCCACACAAATATCCCCTAAAATTGTATGGTGTTTTACTTTGTGAACTTACATGGTCTGCATTTTGTCAAAAATTTAGTTCGCAAAATGGTGCATTTCATTTTGTGCTTAAATAGTTGAAGAAAATATACCTTTAGTTTTTGGAATTGTTCAATTGTTTTTATCCTACAGCATTGCAATAAAAGTAACCTGTACAAATTTCATTTCAAAAGGTGGTAGCGTTTTTGAGATAAAGCCGAAAATCCAGAGCGGTTATGTCCACAGAGGAAGAATAATCCGCAATTCTCACAATCTAAGAAATGCTTCTGACAGGAGCGCTTCTCAGAACCACATTTAAAAACATTAAAAACTGATATCTTTTTCGATAACAACACTACCCTGAAGTGAAACAATTCTCATAAACGCTTGACACTATCAAAAGCTTGTCAAGTAAGTTTTTACTGCCAGTATGAGTGACTACCAATTGTAAACCTTTCCATTTATAAGGTCATGGCGGCAATCAAAGAAATGGTGACAAGGGGGGGTTTTCAAACGCTATCTTCCACACTTTGGCCGTATCATATCTGTAAGTGTGGAAAATCATAACTGGATCCCAGGACATATACTTACTTTGAGACTCCATAGTTTCATGGTCCAATCAAACGATGATGATAGGAAGAGATGAGAGAAATCTAGCTGTCCCTGTACATGATGACAATCAATACCAGTGACTGGTCCCTGGTGTGCCTCGTACGACTCATTGATACCAGCTTTGCTGTAGGAGAAAATACATTGATTCTTTTAAACTCTATGTATTTCCACCATTTGGATACCCCTGAAGATTTCAAGTAGTAATTTGGGAACAGTTATTTAATGTAAGTTCTAAAAAGTAAAGATCAGAGATCAGGGCACTATTTTATACAACTGCTTAACCATAACAATTAAATAAGCATAACAATTACTTGTTAATTACTGGAAAATGGACAACAACCAAAATACCATGTTATGTGCATGGTTAGTGAATGGTTCTCTGCTCTTTTTGTACTAGGAAGAACATTAAGTATGCCTCTTGGCACTGTTCAAGGTTTACCATGGGATTTTTTTAAAACTGTAGGGCATTGTGGACTCAAATATGTGAAGTTTGACCAAAGGCACTGAATTGAAACAAGGTCTTCGGAGCATTTTCTTCTTTTGTTTATCTTTGCTTTAATGCCTTAATGTGCATTCTGAAGCATTCTAAATGGTTATTTATGATTTTTGGGAAGCTAGTGTTTATCAGGGGAGAACCCTGATATATGAAGAAAATACAGCTGCCCTTTAACCACTGGGCGTCTGCCCAGTGGTTAAAGGGCAGCATTGCATTCGGATAGCAATCTGACATTTCCAATGCAAGCAAAGTGTACTGAATTTACCTGCCGTGTCTGCATGCAGTGTACACAGATCCGTCTTCACTACCGACCACAAAGTTATTGACATCATTGCTGGGGAAGGTCATAGACATCACGGCTACCGACTTGGATTGCTTGTAATGAAGCTCCATACTGTCCTGAGTATCAAGGAACAAATTGAAAAGGGATTTAATTTAACAGACAGTTGTGCTTTGGGTAAAGTTTTCTTCTTCAAGAGTGGCTTCATGGTTAAGAGGAGTGAGATCAAAATTTGAAACAATCAATGTTAGGAGAATCGTCCTAAAAATAATCCAAGAACGCACAGGAAACCAGTGGAGTGATTGAAAAGCTGGGGTTCATGTTTTCTTAACTCGGTATGGAAACACACTGTTAAGTTTTGAACGAGTTAGATTGTTGGGTCAGTCAGTTAGGCAATCAATAAATAAGAATTAAAAAGTATGGATGAGCTTCATTCCTTTTCACAATGTATCTGTTATACCCCAAGGAGGCTCTAGAAGCTTTTTTAATCCACAGTGACCCCTGGCACTTTCACACTGTTCCCGCCAACAATGTAGGACCCTATTCCAGGGAGTTTTGACTACATGTTTCAAGAATACCCCAGTGTTTAACCCTTACTCCAGAGCAGGGGTGGATATTCCCTGGGGTATGCCCATTTGTCTCAATTTTACTAACGATAATTATAAATTTACCGCCCAGTCTCCAGTATTTTTCTATAATCGCTTTTTAGTGGTTTTTCTTGTAATTGTATATAGCCATTGTCTTATTGTTTATGTTTTTAATGTGTCAATGTTTTCACTGTATGCAAGCATTTGAATTACCCTTTTTGGGATCTAATAAAGATTATTGTATTGTATTGTAAAGCGATCCAAGTGTGAAAGGGCCAGCAGTTATACCCCTGAGTTGCCCCATGGGAATAGAGTAACGTGAAAGGGGCTTTGGAGGTTTCCAGTAGCATAGGGAGAGAGAATAACTTTCTTCAACTGTGTGACCCTACTGGGCCCAATATCATGGCTCAACTTACCGTAAGCAAAGAATCAGAGCTTTGTTAGCAGGGAACTGTCATGTGTTAGCAGGGAAATTTTGCTTGAGCACATGTGTAGGCAGTCATGTGCATGTGATGTACATGTACACGTATGACAAAAATCATGTGCTTGCACGGTAAGTGGAGAATGGTTATAGTACATGTAAATGCAGAATTCAGCGGTAAGCAGAGCCATGAAATTGAGCCAAGATGGAGTTTATGCTTACCTGTGGCTGGGACAGCATGTCTAGACTCCATGAGCACATCTTGCCATCAGTTGATACGCTTATCAAATTGTGAGCATTCTGGGTTCCTACTACATTCACACAGTACACAGGGTGCTGTAGGGTTAACATAAGACAAAACAGATTAATGTTATCCCATCACATTAAAGGCAGTAGACACTATTGGTAATTACTCAAAATAATTATTAGCATAAAAACTTACTTGGTAACAAGTAATGGGAGAGGTTGATAGTATAAAACATTGTGAGAAACGGCTCCCCTCTGAAGTGACGTAGTTTTTGAGAAAGAAGTACATGTAAGTTTCAACGGATTTGATTTTGAGACCTCAGATTTAGCATCTGAAAGCACACAACTTCGTGTGACAAGTATGTTTTTCCTTTCATAGTTACATGTACATGTATCTCGCAACTTTGACGACCAACTGAGCTCAAAATTTTCATTTTTATTATTTGATGCATATGTTGAGATACACCAAGTGAGAAGACTGGTCTTTGACAATAACCAATAGTGTCCAGTGTCTTTGATAATCTTAGGTTTGTCTCAATAAAAACTGAGTCCTGGTCTGAAAACAACTAGAACAATGGATGTAATACATCATGTAAGATTAGACAAGATTAGATTAGGTTTAGTTCTTCTAAATGAAATCAGGATAAGTGTTTTCTCAGTCATTACAGAAATACAAAAGCCAAAAATACAAATAAAACAAACTAATTCGTCACGAAAAAGAGCTTATCAGATTTAATCTAATTTAATCTGATCTATTTATACGGCGGCCTGGACGACAAGTGAAATTCACTACCCGCATCAGCACCTTGGTCATTATAACATTCCTTTAAAGCCATTGGACACTTTCGGCACAGAACAAAATGTAAAAGTCACAGATTTACAAATAACTCACAGGGTTTACAGAGGGTAATGATGAAAGACTTCTCTTGAAATATTATTTCATGAAATGCTTTACTTTTTGAGAAAACATTAAAACAATATCAATTCTCGATATCGGGAATTACGGATTTATTTTAAACACATGTCACGACACGGCGAAACATGCAGAAACAAGAGTGGGTTTTCCCGTTATTTTCTCTCGACTCCGATGACCGATTGAACCTAAATTTTCACAGGTTTGTTATTTTATATACATGTACAAGTTGTGATACACGAAGTGTGGGCCTTGTACATCACTGTTTACCGAAAGTGTCCAATGGCTTTAATCTTTCTAAGCTCCCTGGGGAGTATTTATGTACAGCCTTGGGCTGCCTTGATGCTCTATGGCCTTTTTAAACATACTGCTAACCTCTATGCTTGCAGGTTCCCATTTATACCGTTTGGTGAAGAGAATCAATTAAAGCATCTTGCTTATAGGGACACAAGAGTAATGACATGGGGGTGTCCCTGGTTCTTACTTCATGCAAATTTGACATGACAACTCTCTTTTCGCAGCTAAATACCCGCAGCAAATGAGTTGAGCAGAGGTGAACTGCTGCGAAATATTTGTAGCAAATTTGTGACATCAACATTTGCTTCGCATTCGCATTCGCAGGAAGTATGTACCGGGCTTAAGACTCACCGTATGAGCTGCTGCAGATAGTGGAGAGCGCTGCACTGGTGTCCTCTTGTTACTGCGGTTATCCCACAGCACAATCTGGCCAGAGTAGGTGCCTCCTATCACGAGGTTAGGATGGAAACGAGCAAAGGATGCGGACATCACTGCAGACTGAGAATCATCAACATAGAAATACTCTTAGTTTATTTACTTGGTTGTTGGTTATTGGTTTGTTTTTGTGTTTCATTGGAATGTTAATATATTTTTGTACACTGCAATTAATGGGTGTATAGCTTCTGACTAGCACCCCTGAACAAATATATTAGCAAAATAATAGCATACAAATATTGACTGCTTCGAGTGCTATGGTTAAAACTATGACTCCCGAGGTGATCCCCGGAGCGTTCTATTTTCCCGAGGCGAAGCTGAGCACTATCACACTATCACACGGCTGTCGTCTAGTAAAACTAAGACATATCATGTGACGAGTTCTAACCAATGAAAAGGCAGAATATTGGTAAGGGGTGTTATAAGACTAAATAGCTGAGTTGGTACAGCGTCGGCATTTAGATTCATTAACTAGACGACACTTCTTATTCTAGTAATCGTGAAATCAGCGGTTAGATTCGTAGGATTTGAGCCCACAACCTTGTGATTGCAAGTCCTGCAATCTTACCACAGGACCACGGAGACCAACAGTTAGCAACAGACTGAAATGCTTGCGTTTAAACAGGATTGATGGCAATGACAAAGAACCGATTTTAATTAAAATTCTTTGTTACTTACCTGGAAATGGAAGACAAACTCAGGGGAAGTCTTTTTGAATTTATTGTTCCAGACCAAAGCGACTCCATCAGGCTCATGTGGAGATTCCTCATTGTTGTTATAAGAGGCCACAACAAGCTCCGGAAACTACAAAAAGCAAAGAAAATCATTCAGCATTAAAAAACCTTTAGTATGGAAGTGGTTTTTTTTAAACACAAAGTATAAATCGACTCTCTACACTAGACCCTCTTCAGATCCTCAAGACCCAGCTTAAGACACAACTCTTTAAATTTGCTTTACAATTTAAGTTTGCTCTACACAGCATGGGCTGTTCTTGAATGATGTTATCCAATCCCCAAAAGAACCCAAGAAGCCAAAGGGTGTTTATATCATAAATATTGGGGGAAATAAAAAACACCCCATTTTATGGCATCTATTTTGGGGCAGTGTATATTTTGAATGGTTGCTACAATATATTAAATGGAGACCAAAGCCAGAGCTGTATTTGAGCCAATGTTAAAACAAAAACAAAAATAAAAAAAGTAAGGGCAAATATGTGACCCGCTACGTGAAAATTAGTCAGATATTGACAGTTTCAAGAATCGTGTTGTATGCATGGCTAGAAAGAACACACCAGCAGCAGTAATTTGGTATATGTCTAAGCTTTGGGAAGTGTCGCGTTGCTGAGTTACTCCCATTTGAAATTAGCCAATACATAATTTTATCTGAAAAACGAATTACAAGTAAATGGTAAAGTGATGTTTTAAACTACCATTGCGCTGCGAAAAAATACAAATTAGACATACATGTAAGTATGATCACTAAATTGTTGTATTCATAGCTTTATAGCCTAAAAGTAAGTGTTCTCCATGTCAACCATGCAAATAAAGATCTTAAAAAGTAAAAAAAAAAAAAAATGTTTTACCTTTTTTTTCCCCCACATTAAACATGGTAAACTGTCCATAACTTAATAATGCATTGGGCGACATCTGACTCATTTTCACGTAGCGGGTCACATATAGTATGGCCCTCGAGCAACATGTACAGTACGTATGTGATCATGACTGCAGACATGGATTCGGACAAAGATTCGGGCCCAATTTCACAGAGCTACTTTAGCAGAAACGTTTGCTTAACTATTTTTCTGCTAAGGTGAAATGAGCAGTATACCAGTCACAGATGGTACTTTTGTTTGTAAGCATAATTCTGTTGTGCATAGCTACATTGTACTTTTGGCGCTAAAGTAGCTCTTTGAAATTAAGCTCTGGTCCCAATTTCATAGAGATACCTAAGCAGAAAATATTGCTTAGAATTTTACTGCTGAGCCAAAATAAGCAGGATACCAGTGACACGTACATGTAGCACTGTATTTTGGCTGGCAACATTAGTCTGGTAAGCATAATTTTATGAGCTGTTCGTACCTGGGTTGACCAGTCTAGGGAGGTCACAGTGCGATGACGAGACCAGCGCTCATCAAAGAACTGGCAGTTCAACGAAAGCTTGGCCCCAGCATCCTTATCTCTGGTATGAGAAACAAGAAGAAAACATTACATTCAAAAATCAAGGAAAAAAAAAACCACAATATGACAAGGTTATAAAATATCAATAGCTGCAGTTCTTCTTACTAAGCAGTTGTTTTATGTTTTGGGGGATTTGAGGTACATACATTATTGCATGGTGAGGTACATGTACATGTATCAATGTATTCATCAGTGGTAAGACTATGTACATGTACACGTACATGTACATATATATCCACCTGCTGGGTAGATTATGTTCTTTGAGAACTTTTTTTGCTGTGTTATATTCCACTGCTATATGGCAGATGTTTTTTTATTCTGGAAACTTCTCAAGTTTAAAAACTGTCTCCTGTGATGGTGACCAGAGCAACTTGGTTTTCGCTCTCGGGACAGTCCTACCCACGGATGACACGCACCTCGGGCATTATCCTATCCATAAATTTGTATAATCTCACCCATCTCCATCCTCGTCTCCTTTGCCCCTGTAGTCCATGAAGATTCCTTTATCCTCAGTCAGAGCCCTCTCTACAAGCTTAGTGCTGTGACTGAACAGACTCAAGAACTCCTCTGATGATAAGAACTGCTCCTTCTCTTCCTCTGTCAACTCAATCACTGCAAGACAAACAAGGAGGGTGTTATCAGCCAACAAATAATGGCTGGTTGAGCAGATTAGCGCACTGGACTCAAGCTCTGGTGTTTCTGTTCAGCAGAGTGTGGGTTGTTGAAGCGCCTTGACCGCCACTGAGTGACGGGTATGAGTGCTATAGGAAGCTATATGGACCCCGTCACAACATGCAACAATTGTATAATGTCACGTGTACAATTAGCTCCGCAGAAACTTTTAAGCGGAAGAGGCTCTATGACACGTACGAAATTGGGCCCTGGAATCTACAGCATTCTTAGTTACCATCTTTGTGTTTGTACATAGATATAGACATACCTTTGGGTTCTTCTTCCTTTTCTTCTTCAACTGGAGCAACTTCAGGGACCGGTGCAACTGGAGCCGGTTCAGGAGGCATCTCTTCATCATCTGAATGGCGTACCCAGAAAATAATCAAACCATCTGTCAGGAATTCTAAAGGTCAATTCTTGGGAATTCTAAAGGCAGGGTCATTTATAGATTGGTAATTTATACTCCAAAATTTAATAACAGAAGAAATTAGTTGGTGGCTGTTCCGGCCTCGAAATAATCCACGACACCCACAGCAATTGCCCTGGTGCCCTTTGCTTTTGATGTGGTGCCCTGTGCAAGGTTTCTGTACAAATTTACTTTTTCCTCATTAAAGTGCCCTTACTGGAGGGAAATGGCTTTGCCCCTTCAACAGTGGAAGTTCAAGGCCTGCTGTTGATAGTTTAAACTTTTTTGAGAAAGGACTCTCTTTGAAGTAATGGTTTGTATAAATTTTCACCGCAAAACATTTGAATTTGAGGAACCTCCCATGCGTGAATCAGTTCTTAGATTTCTTAGGGTTGACATCAGAGTGAAGTTTATGATACAACTTTATTGCATTTTAAGGAGGAATATTTTGTCAGTCAAATTCAAATTCAAGGCTGTTGTGATTAAAGTTGATTGGAAGTCAGAAATGAACCAAACCACCCCGTGCAAAACTGTACAGACACATGTTTCTCAGAATGATGTAATTAAATGTTTTGGATGTTGAAACATTTTGCACTGGATGGGTATTGAATGCAATGACAATTTACACCATTTTAATGTGAGGTAAGAGCCTTGTATATAATTCTTTTCATACTCACCCAAAGACTATAATATCTATTGGAAACTGAGTACATCAGAAAATCAAATTTTGGCATTTTCCTTCCTCTTTAAATATGCAGTTAACTATTAGAATCATAAAATGCAGTAGGGATAACTTGAGTAAATGAAATGAAACCCCAAAGTTTTAGCCATTTAACAACTATATAAGTATGTTGTTTTTTGTGTAAAACCCACCAGTTCCTTGACACTCAATCAAATATAACA
Source organism: Asterias amurensis (assembly GCF_032118995.1). Classification (NCBI taxonomy): domain Eukaryota; kingdom Metazoa; phylum Echinodermata; class Asteroidea; order Forcipulatida; family Asteriidae; genus Asterias; species Asterias amurensis. Next base: position 8,634,213 of record NC_092652.1, read on the forward strand.
TGAATCATGGACTGCTACATGTAGGTGCATGCACAGACGTTCTGTCATTAGGAAGTCAGTGGTAGAAGGGCTACATGTACATGCAAAAAGGCACAGGGCATCGCATAAAAGTCTTGATGAACATGGTGCATTGCAGTTGCACAGGATCCTGTTTGTAAGCCATGTTCACGGCATACAAACCGGCTCCACCAATTAACAGCAGCCCATAGTGGTTGCACTGGAGTTAATTTTTCTTTGATAGTTTATGCAAAACAAATTAATAATGAATTCTTGTTTTACATGCATTCTTTTAAGACTCAAGGTCTTCTCAGAATGAACAGTTTGTCATTAGGAATGCCCATGAAAGATGAAAAGGGTGATTTTCTTTTGTAAAATTACACATCGGATGCCAGCTTTGGAGCCATAAATAGCAAAAGCTTTGGGTTTGAAAACAGGAATGTACTGTACACTGTATGTAGTTACAGTACCCCATGTTAAAAGGTCCACATACAAATATTTCCAACACCTCAACCATCCACCTTCAAACCAAACAAATAGTTTACGACCATGGATCTTGTAATCAGGCATTTACCCAAAAGTTGTATGATCCCTATAAAAAAAACATGTGAAATAATATTTTGTGTGAACTTCATAACTGTTTCAAGTGAAAAGTAAGCCACAAGCCCACATGAGTTTCACGAAGAAATTATAAACAATCACTTTCAACCTTGTCCTTACCTTCCACCCACATGCATTACACAGGCACCAAGTCAAAAAGAAATGCAACAAGATTAAACAGCTAGCATAGCCCTCTTAACCACATTCAAGTCCCATACTCGATAGTCTCAAAGACGTGCCTTGCAATTTTTGCTTTATCATACAGCACTTAAATAAGGAATAAAATGAGCGATCAAATGGCCCTCTCTGTTAGGTTCCTTAAACCACTTCACTTAAGATGAAATGCACATGTACACACAAATTACTTTTCTAAACTGACTTGTGGTGGAAGACTTTGGCGAATGAGAGTGACTTCGGACGGCCTCATTTTTTGAAAGATTACAGTGAGTGTTTTTGGCTCGCAGGGCACTATTGTAAAGCATATTGATACGTTATAGAACTACCTACATGATGCTGCATTTGTAGCCCGGGTTTCATTTCAACTGTTACTTTTTCTTGCATTTAGCAGGGTGCCTAGAAAACACCTTGACTGCAGTTATTGTTTCTATAATTTTTCTTGCCAGTTTCTGTTAAAAGAAATTAAGTTACAGCTAAAAATGCTAAGTGTTCAAATGGTGGAGCAGTTGTATTTGGATGCCCTTTTGCACTTTTCAGTAACCATTGGAACCCAAGGCAAGTTCCTTTATTTGAAAAAATATTCAAGCTACATGTAAGTAACACTTTCTTACACTTTGGTGTACAACCTTTCCACGTACACAATCACATAATGCAGAGCTGTCAACATTGGCATCCCCAAACGACAAAGTGTCCACAAACAGGGAGATTTTCAAGTTTGTTGATCAGAATGTGGAAACTCGGGCCTGGAACCACACGGAGGCCAACTGTTGCCCCTGGTCTTGGCAATGTTGCACTTTTAGACATGAAATGGGTGACTCTTGAACACTAGGTGGCAGCAGACTTAACAGGTACATGTGTACATTTCCATTGAGTCTGCCAGGGTCGATTTCACAAAGAGTTAGGACTAACAGATATTAAAAACGTATGGCTAGTCCTACGTTCACCGTTAGGACGAGTAACTTGTCCTAACTCCAGATAAGACTAGCCTTAAAGGCAGTGGACACTTGGTAATTACTCAAAATAATTATTAGCATAAAACCTTACTTGGTAATGAATAATAGGGAGAGGTTGATAGTATAAAACATTGTGAGAAATGGCTCCCCCTGAAGTGACACAGATTTCGAGAAAGAATTAATTTTCAACGAATTTGATTTCAAGACCTCAAGTTTAGAATTTGAGGTCTTGAAATCAAGTATGTACAGTATCTGAAAGCAAACAACTTTGTGTGACAAGGATGTTTTTCTTTCATTATTATCTCGCAACTTCGATGACCAATTGAGCTCAAAATTTAACAGGTTTATTATTTTATGCATACGTACATGTTGAGATACACCAAGTGAGAAGACTTGTCTTTGACAATTACCAATAGTGTCCACTGCCTTAACTCTTAGTGAAATCTAACCCTGGGCTTGTGCACATTTAGAACAATGGATTAACCAGGTAAGTCTGCTGCTACCTACAAGTAGTATTCCCAAAAGACTCCCATTCACAAATGAACTTCAAGATTTTCCAGTGGCAGTGCCCGTTGCAAAATGAAGAAGGCCTTGCCCAGTTAAAAGATGTAAATCAAGGCCCAAGAATTGGTGTGGGAAACTTTTTGCACACTCAGGGAGGGTTGGCAGCTCTGCACATCAACAACAAAAAGGGAAAACGAAACCCACAAACATCCAAAGGAAAACATGCAGAGTGTTTTTACATGCAGGTATACCTTCGCTGTCCGATTGGTCTGTCAATCAAAGTGTGCACATTGTTTACGGTGATGCAAGAAGAGAGTGATGCATAAAAAAGAAAGCAATAATAGAGAGAACTAAATTTTAAAAATATGCAACAACAACATAGGTCACATTGCGTCAGCGGCAATAGTCTACTTGATCGAACGAGTACATGTAGAAAGCCAGGGCACATCCATGCACGGACAACTTGAGAAAACACAATAAAAAGCTATCTACAATTGATTATTGTATGTATAAAAAAAAAAACACAATAAAGTGTACCACTATCTACGTACCATCCTATACATGTAAGCAAGTTTTTTTCAATGGCTTTAACTTTTTTTAAATACCTGAAGCCACTCAGAAGTGTTTCAATATGTGAATGGATAAAAACTGACAATAATTTGAGTTGATCAGTTTTATTAAATTGGTAAGAAATCTCAAATTCAAATATGAGAAAAAAATTGGCGAAAAGGAATGAAGCTTTTTCTGTTCAATCCTTTCACATACAAAATTTCTGTCATGGTACAAAGTGATTTCTTTATTTATACTACATGTATACACATGTAAGATATTTCTTTAACTGTTTGGTAAGCACAATCAGTATCAGCTGAAAAATGTACCAAAACGAAATACAGAGGAAATTGTATCCTCTTTTGTATTGTACCCTCCCAGTTACAGTACCGCAAATATCATATTGATTCATTAGTGTGGACAGACCCACTAACAAAAAATACAACCATTGGAAAAACTGCTCATGTGACAGAATATGCAAAACAGTACCCTCTATTGTGATGCTTGTCAGAACCATCTAATGCTAAACTACATGTATAGCTGCAGAGCTGATTTATTAAAAGTCAAGAGCTTCCTAAAGATAGATATAATACAATGCACTGTTTACTAATCTCTTCATTCCTTTACCAGTTTACTATTCTAAGCTACTTCAATATCGTAGAGCTGAGAAGAGTGACTGCCATGTGCAAACACCGTCAAAGATCAAAGGTTATCCAGCGAGGCTCAATTAAATAGATGTGACACAATCACAATCACTAATTTGTACCACAAAGACTAAAGTACATAATGTTTGGATTCTTGCCAACCCATTGTGGAATGAACTTGGCAAATGAGGTGCTGAAACTGCAGTTCTGATATTGAAGTGTGTCTAATTTGTGGTAAAAATTATGGAAATCATTTGTGTTTGGTAATTGCTAGATTTCACAAAGAGCTACATAAGAATGACCATTGTTTAAAGTGGATATCAATCTTAATGAGAGACTTTTGGGGACACTACCGTAGGTAGGTGGCAGCAGACTTACCAGGTATATTTATCTTTTGTCCTTGGAAATGTGAGCATGCTCAGAACGGCATAAACAATGGAAATTTACCTAGTAAGACTGCTGCTACCTATAATGTTCAAAAGTTTCCCACTGCTCAGCAAAGTTTGATGTCAACATACTAATCGCTATGGCAGTACTGAAAAACTCATCTCTAAAGATGAATCTTAGTGCTTTGTATAAATATGCCCTGGTAGTGTTAACAACTAAGAAGTTGAAGTAGTAGGATTTGAAATTTTGCGTGGTTGGAGTATAAACGTAGCACCATGTGTAAATCTATTGTGAGTAGAGTTGGTTCTGAGAAGAACCAGTGGTTGACAACTCCAAGTAGATTAAATGTTTGATCACTAATGTAAGATCGTCTTTCACATTTGGTTTACATTTTCTCAGAAAGAAAGGTGAAGTAAAATCCAACAAAATTATGTTTTTGGTTTAAATCTTCACTTTGTGAAGCGTGCTTTCTTTTCACACGTATAAGCCAAATGTTGGAACAAAAATTAAATACAAAAAATAAAATAAAAAAAATATGGGAAAGTAGGATAGCGGAAAGAGATGGGAAATATTACAAATTCTATACAAACCTGATTTGTCACTAGTCTCTGTCGGAGTCTGTGTCTCCTTAGCGTAGGTCACCAGTTCCTTGGGTGGAAATCCCATGATAGTAGGCTTTGATAAACCCAGTTTGGGCTTATGCCTTGGACTGGCACTGTCAAATAAAAAGAAAAGCAAACACAGCATTACTTACATGTATATGAGTCATGGGCTCCAAAAACTGTTAATGGACAAGATGGATTGAGAGCCAGCATGTTGATCACAGCCGCATATCAAAACACAAGACCATCTTCATTAGTGCTGGGCGAATAGTGAAATTTTGTTATTCGGATACCGCTGGCCAACTATCCGAAATTAACCGGATATTCAAATAGTTTTTTTGCCGCTAGAGGGCGCTGTTCGTTTGTGAATTAGATCTTATGGGCGGATTGATATTAGTTTTAGACAGTGCCACTCGGTTCATTCATAAAAATGACCGGATCTAATTTAAAGATGGCGATTTGCTTTTTCTTTTGATCGTGATTGACTCTACGTGAAGGAAAACTTTTGTAATCTTTGAACAAATTACGTCAGAAATGTCATTGTTTTAACTCTTCACGGAGGTGAGCATAGTTAAATACTTAATTTATGCTGTTTTATGCTGTCTTAATAGAAGTTTCATAAGGATTCAGACAAAACATTCATATCAGTTGTCGCCCGACGTCCGCGGATATTCGGATATTAAAGATACTCGGTTGTAATTACAGAATTATCCGGTTTGTAAATAGGTATTCGCGCCCTATGCGGATATCCGGTTAAGAAAAAAAAGGCATTCGCGGTTACGGATAGGAAAACCTATTCGCCATTAACCGGATATTCAAATAATTCGCCCAGCCTAATCTTCATGTCTCTGCTTCCGCAAGAGAAAGATAGGCACTTGTGGAAGCCAACAATTCCCCATTGACATCAAGCATAATCATGAGTTAGCATGGGAATTTTGCTTGTGTGCGCAGAATTTTTGCACTTGCTCAGTAAGGGGATAATGGGGATCCTCTGCGCAGAATTGGGGGGTAAGCCCTGGTGTTTAATCAGCAGAGTGTGGGTTCGAATCCCGGTCGTGACACCTGCTTATCAAAATTGGGGAGGTAGTGCTTTCTGTTCTACCGGTCAGGCTCGGATTGATGATAATGTAGCAAGCCTACATCCGTATGGACTGTAAAAGGGATAAACCCTGTTTCAGCCCTAGGAATAAATGGAAACGGCCTCTGAATTCTTTTTATTTTGTAGCCCACACCTTGAAGTGGCCTTCATGCTTTGTGTTGCTGGCAACTTGCATGAAAAAAAAAAAAAAATCTACACCTGTACCTTTGTCATACTCCTATGCTAAACATGGCATTACAAACCACCTACATGTACATGTATTACCATGGTTTGATTAACCCATGACAATTGATTCAGCAACGGGGCTAATGTTTACCAACTGATTACAGAGAAGGAAAACACAAAAACAAAGAGTTTCTGGAGTTTCGGTTCCTAATCACAAAATCATAATAATATGATAATATACAGAATGGTATGCGTTTATCTCTGCACAGAGAACTGAAAGCAATTTATAGAAAAGCACTTTGAATGACAGACACAACAATTTGCAATACATGTATCTGACTACACTTTTGAGTTAGGACAACAGCTGTCTACGCAGTGTTACTTGCCATTCATCCTTGTTGTAACAGCTGCTAATATTGAACTGGCCTATAGCTAGCATGCAAGCTTGGTGCTCTAGAACGGCGAAGGTTTGAATCCCACTCAAGGAATCTGCCTTTAGATTTGATTCAACAGGACTCAGGAAAGGTCCAGAATATACAGTGCTTTTAACACACATTGTTGTAGGGTAAAAAACATAAACAACAATATGGTAAGGGGCCATTCAGCAGTTCAGAGTAGTAAATTTTGTATAATAAATTTTTCTTTTCAACATTATTTTTACCCACCAACCCATCTCAAATTTAAATTTTTTGAATTTTGAATGGCTACATAATATAATCTATACACTGAAGAACAATATACACGTACATGTACATGTATGTAACCTCACAGAAATCAGATTTTTAGATCAACAGTCTCCAAGTTTTCAGTGGATTTTCTGGCTTTAACAAACAAATTTGTAGTTTGGTTTAATCAGGAATGAAATTGACCATCTTTTGTCTAGCTGGATATGTTTTCTTCTTCTTTTAATTGTTAATAAGTTATATACTGTACATAATAAAAAATTAATAAAAAGTTTTAACTGAATTTAAATTTTCATTAAAGGAACATTACAGAATTGGTTTTTGCTAACAAAACAGTTGATGGCAGATGTGTAGTCCACCATATACATAAACTGACAAACCTGTAGAAGTTTGAGATTGATCGGCCATCTGGGTCACGAGAGAATAGTGACAAACCGATTACAAATTTTTGCACTGCATCGATGCCAAAATAAAAATGAATAAAACGCTCACTCCAAACGCGAAGTTAGATTATTTGTTTCTCATCAAATATGACATTTCAGACAGAAATATTTCAAGGGGATGTTTTCTACTATCATCATCATTAGACCGTATAAGTTTTATGTAAATCTGTGATCTTCACGATTTGTGTTTCTTACCAATTCTGTAGCGTTCCTTTAACTTAATTTGACCCATCCTAAATTTTGAAGATTTTTGAAATTGATTATTTTGAATGGCCCCAAATCAAGTTTGACTGCAAAGATAGCCAGGTATTTTCGTATAAAATATATGTACCTTGGTATATAAGGAGCACCATCTGGTGTAGAATCCTGACTCCCTGTTTCACTTACAGATGACTTTGAAGGAGAGGGTGGTGCTAAGCCTGAAAGGAGTTAACATTCCAGTGCAGCATGTAAATCAATAGTTATAATAGTAACATGCACGTACTTACAATAAAAAAGCATCAAGGCTATGCCACCGTCTGAAAATGGTTATAAATGTTGTGGCAGCTGGACAAAAGGGCCAGAGGCCCAGTGGTTTCAGTACTGGGCCAGTAAATCATAGGCCCAACTTAACAGAGCTGCTTTGGCAGAACATATTGCTTTTAACTTGTTAGCTTCTTTTGCTAAGCAATAGCGAGCAGAATACCAGTCAAAGACTGTACGTGAATGACATTGTGTTTTGGTTGGTAACTGTATACTGGTAAACATAGTTTTGTTGAGTTTGGTTACTTTTTGTGATCAAGTAGCTCTATGAAATAAGGACCACGGCCCAATTTTGATTAAGACTGTAGGTACCAAAAGTTGCTTCGCACAAAAAAATGTTTGCTAAGGATAGGATACCGGCCAGAACACCATACAAGTAACATTGCATGCGACTGGTACCCCGGTCATTTTAGCTAAGCCATTCTGCTTTACAGTTTTATGAAATTAGGCCCAGGTCTTTAACCTACCTGGTTGTGGCAAGCCTAGCTCTTGGAGTAGGGCATCTGCATCTTGTCGTCTCCTCTCAAGATTCTTGTCTTGTCCACCACCGCCTGCTTCAACAGCCTTAGTCGCATCAGTAGCCTGAAATAAAACAGGGGGAGGCGCATCATCAGAAATGCTCATAAAGACTTTCAAAAAGCAGTAAATTATAACAGCCTTATTAATTTCTTGTTTGGACAACAAAGTGATGCGGGTTGGTGGGATTCTCCCTGTAACTGCACCTCTTCATAGAGGATTTACACGCTTAAAATCGAGTCTCATAACCACAAACACAAGGCTAAATACAACAACCAAAAACCGTGCAATTTCAAGAGGTACAAATGTTTTGAAGGCCCGCCCAATTTCATGTCTCTGCTTACCATAAGCAAAGAATCAGCAGGAAATTCTGCCCCAATGTCAAGTGTATTTCATTGGTTAGCAGAAAATTGTTCCTTAGAGGAACTTCCTCAAATCTATTGCACTGTGACCCACATAATGTCCCAAAAAATTGACCAAAAAAATACAAGAAAATGAGAAAACAATAAAGTTGGCTCTTTTACGGTGATAAGAAAACAACAGTTAACTTCTACTTCAGAGTAACACAGACATAGAAAACCATTTTGAATTTCTAACTTGAAAGATGTCACCACTGCTAAAAAGAAAAACAGAAAATAACCAAATGAAGTTTGTATTTCTGATCAATTTGCCAATATGGACAGATCTAATTTTATAATTGCAGTCAATACAACAATAATAATTTATAGGCCACAACTACATGCATAAAGCAAATGCCATAAGAGCATTGTTGAAATATTGATTTCTAAGGATGGAACAATTGCACTACAAGGGACAATGCCCTGCTATTCTACCTGTATAGTGCTATGAAACAAAAACCACATGTTACGGTATTTTATAATACATTTATCAAGTTTACTAACTGTACAAGCCTAAAATATCATTCTGATTTAAAGGGGGACTGTCATCATGGTGTAGGCCTGTTTCTCAAGTGTGTAGCCTGGATTTGGTACAAGGGTGCCAAATCTGCTGGAAATTTAAAAACTGGTCCAAATTGTTCATACAATACACATGTACAAATGTAAATGACAGATAAAACAGGGTGTCAAAATTTAAAACAGGGTGTCCAGAAAACCCCCCTCTAAGATAACACTACAGGTACATGTGTCGGTGTACATGAAACTGGAGCTCCAATCCAGTTACGTACATAGTGGAAGCGCATGCTTGCCATCACATTGTAGCCTATTGTGATGTGATGGCCACCCAGCATGAACGACACTTGCAGTCACTGGGTTAGAATTCATAATTCCGTGTCCATCCGCATGCCTGTTATGATCATGCCTGTTACGAAGGGTGAGACCACTCCTTCTGAAGAAGGGACATCTCCTTCAGAAAGTATCTCGGACTGTTTTCCCAAGATCGAGATGACCAAGTTGGCCTTTGTAAACATTTGAGTTCTGTGTACATAGTATGCATTAATGTTATAGCAGCTGTAGTAAACAGTATGCCAAATGACACTGGAATCCATAATTTACACAATGTAAACCATTCAATGTTAGAATATTAAAGGTGTTAATTATACCATGGAGGAAGGACTAGAAGGAGCTCGAACGAAGGGACTTCAAAAGTTGTACCTGCGGTACCGCGGTCGTTTAACAACACCTCGTAATCACCGACATACCTTATACAGACAATGGGCGACCTGGCGTATGTGAGTTTGCGCGTGCCCACTTGGTTCTTCACTCAACCATGGTGTCGTATGTTGTATGGATATAATACAGAAAAACAACTTTTTTGAGACCTGATAAAAATTGTGTACACTTGTGCTCACCAAATACCAACCACCCTCGTGTGCTAATACCCAAATTTTGAACCACCGCTAGTGACCTGAAAGTAAAAAAAATGAAAAAATATGCCATGATGTTTCAGTGAAACACCACAAACGGTAAATGAAAACGTGTATATATTCACAATTCTTGTCTCCAATGATTCAACTTTACACGAAGGCAACGGTGCAGAGCGGCGGTACCGCACGTTCTGTACAAAGAAATCTAATCCTGCTCGTTAATCAGCCGTCCAGCTGGAGGTCTCCTATCTTTTTCCACTGGTTAGGCGGGGGCATTGTCAGGGTATTCTTTTGTTACTCTGCGGTTTTGCGGGTCGTTCGAGCTCCTTCTATTCCTTCCTCCATGATTATACAGGATTGGTAGAGCTGACAAAATAGTCGCAGACAGATCATGTTTTGTACGATCAATCGCATACAAATTTGGCCAAATGAGTCAGGAAAAGGTAGTGAACCATCCTGCCCAATTGTCAGCATGTACAAAATTTGTTGTAACAATCAAAGTCAGCTGAATGTTGCAATTTTGTAAAGGTTTCAAGACACAGCTTTTTCGGAATACAACTTTATTTCATGGAGAAATATTTCACAAAAAAATTTGTTTATCCAATGAACTTAATTTCAGGACGCTTTTGTAATTAAACATTATTTAAAACAATCCTGTGTAATAACCTTAAAGCTGAAAACAATAGCACCACAGAGGAAATGATATTAAATTGCCGTTCCAATGCAGACATGACCAGCAACATGATCTATGTTATTGAATAGTTCAGTTTAAAAACACAGGCAGGCCAATAGTAGCTTTCCTATCCTACATGAATTAATTTTGTCTATTTAACAAGCAGATTAAACAAGCTTTCACAACATTAGGTTCAATACGCAGCTTACCAATGACTATACCCCCAAAGACTGTATAAATAAACCTGTTGGCATGTGAACGCAGTAGACAAGTGTATTGCGTCCATGCACAAGGAATATTTACAATACTTTAAAATTAATACTGTAGGTATTATACACATTGTAGAGAGTGAATATGTGCATGTACGTGTAAGCAATCCATTTCTGTATTTAATGGGACACATCCTTCAGCCAATTTTACACACTGCTTAAAGGCAGTGGACACTATTGGTAATTACTCAAAATAATTATTAGCATAAGACCTTTCTTGGTGATGAGTAATGGGGAGAGGTTGATGGTATAAAACATTGTGAGAAACGGCTCCCTCTAAAGTGCCATAGTTTTCGAGAAAGAAGTAATTTTCCACAAATTTTATTTTGAGACCTCAGATTTAGAACTTGAAGTATCGAAATCAACCATCTAAACGCACACAACTTCGTGTGACAAGGGTGTTTTTTTCTTTTATTATTATCTCGCAACTTCGATGACCGATTGAGCTCAAATTTTCACAGGTTTGTTATTTTATGCATATATATGTTGAGATACACCAACTGTGAAGGCTAGTCTTTGACAATTACCAATAATGTCCACTGCCTTTAAAGAGGGGCTTTGAGGTCAAATTCATTTTCCAAGAGATCTTTACAAAAATGGAAACATAAAATTACAAACCTCTCATGTCATGTTAAATGGTGTAACATGCCACTTTTTAACAGTTCAAACGAATGCTTCAAGGATGCGGACAAAGAATGGTCCCCTTTGTATAGATCAAATGTACTCGACCCTTATATAATCACACTCCATACAGGGAACAAGACCTAGTAGTTACTGGAAAACAACTGTAACATCAAACGTACAATGTGTAACATTGACACATACATAGATAAACAGCAGCAAATTTCCTTTCAGGCACTCAGACATGTCAGACATTCCTGCTATCTCAAATCTGTTAATACTAATTGAGTGTTAGCCATAATCTAAGAAGTTTGTGTCATTACAGTTTACAAGTCTTGTTATTAAAACGATTTATGCAGAAAACTGAGGAGTAGGGGTGGTTGGGGGGAGGGGGGGGGGGGGTGGTGTCAGTGTGGTTGCTCCATTCCTGAATAGCAATGTTCTGCCCTACCCTACCTTTTCACACTTGGGTAGGTGTACCTTTGGAGGTGTAGTGGGTGCACTAAGATCATCCTGGACAGTGTAATACAGTACAGGTATAACATTTGGAATACAATACATGAAATGCACAGGTCATTCTAACTGTCTAACAGAGAAAAAAAAAGCAAGGAATATGGCTCTTCCTTTAACTAGCAAGCCAGATCTACACGCTTGCTGAGTGTCTTACACAAACATTCGTTTTTATACCAAGTTATAACCATCAGGGAATCTGAAAGGGTAAGATTGTAATAAAGTGAGGTTGAACAAAGAAAAATTTACGGAACAGGACATGAATATAATGCGAGTTAAGTGTACATTTGTTTGACCTTTAAGTCAACATTTCAATTGTATGTACTTGGGGCATCTCATTTAAAATGATATAAAGGAAAAAAAAGTAAAAATGTCAGCCTGTCTGTCATAGCTCAGCCTTACTATGGTCTTACGTCTAAATGAACTTATTAGGCCGAGTGAAAAAAGAAACACGTTAAGTGCCCCGCCCGCTTCTTTTTTAAAATTTGTTTTCATTTATTATTTAAACAATCTCAGCTTAACAATCTGAATGTCTTGTCTGAACGTCTTTTCCAAAATGTTTCATTTACAAGTGTTTGAGCAGTAGAAAAAACAACGGATATTTGACATTTAAAAAAGAATGGTGGCCATCTTGAAATAGAAAATAAAAAATAAAAAGCCCCTCCTCCTTCCTTTTTTTTGCGAAACCCGGACGCTAAACAATTTCTTTTTTTTACTTGACCTTATAGAGTAAATTTATAGCGCACATCCAATGAGATGCTCAAGGCGCTGAAAAAGAAAAAGAAAAAAAAAATGTAAAAATGTAAAAATGTTGACCAGGTAGGTTTTACCGGAGAAAGAGATTTTAAAAATAAACTGTACCTCTCGTTTTTTCTTTTCTTCCTCTTTGCGTTTTTTCTCTTCTCTGATTTGTTGAAGACGAAGCTTCTTGCGCTCAAGCTCAGCCTTTCGGTCCGACATCTTGTATCAACCGTACTCTACTACGAGAACTAATGAGAGAAAGCGTCTGAAAAGATGGAAGACAAAAATGCTGTTCATTGATTTACAAATTATCACATGTCTTTAGCAATACATGCACAATCCTGGAACACAACAAACAACAAACAAGGGCAGCACTATCACTTGCTGAGAACAGCAGGGCCAACATTTAACACTGGTTCTTGAATGATGATATCGGCTCGTGTGCCTGTCCGCCCGGGCTGTGGTGGGTGGGCGGAGGGGATACATTTAAATAAACGACCATTACTGGTTGCATGTTCACTCAAAAATGTTTCCTTTGGAGTGTACACATAAACTACATTCTCAGTGATCTTGATCTTGTTCTTGATATTTTTACTGCACAAATCGCCTTAGATGTGGCTGCTGATGTGCAGTTCCACATGCATCGCTAAATTTTGCACCTTTCTAGCATGATCTTTTAATAGCTGGGACGGACATCTGGGGCCATTTTTGCTTTTGGTGGTAATTTGTTCCATTAGGGGATAGTGCATGGGTAAAAAGATTGTCTGTAGCTGTAGCAGTCCTTGTTTGTTTGGGGGATTTAAACATTTAGTTCATGAGTTGAGCGTACGAGTCTATGTTCTTATTATGTTGATGTAGTTTAACTTGCAGGTGACTGATGTTGTTTGTAGTGGGACCATGAACTTCCTTGTAGAATGTAGAGTCTAGACATGTATGTTTCTTTTCTGCGCACAGTCAGTTCGTCCCAATTCAGTTGATGTTTGACCATGGAGGTAGCCCCACTTGTGTGGCCAAGGGGAATCCTCAGCTAGCCTTAGCCACACAAGGGCTAACCAAGGAGGTAGAAATGACACACTACTGTCCGGGCGATTGTTGTAGTAGTTAACTTTTAACAAACCTGGCAGCTCGTCTCTCTGTAGCTGTACCTTTTCACAACATGTCACTAATTTATCTGCCCTAATTTAGGTCAATTTTATTATTATTTTTTATAAAGCCTTAAAAAAAAGGGGACCCGATAACTTAACGTACGTGTATGGCGACACCACTTTTTCACTCATTTTTCAAAAAGAAAAAGGGATATCTCATTGATTGAAAAAAACAATACTAATAGTATATTATTTCATATCGAATGAAAAAATGGTGGCGCCATACGGAAACTTTTCCGGCTACTGCACTGAATGATAAATTATTGTAAATAACTGTTTGTAACCGAGTGGCCAGTCCAGTCCAGACTGTGAATGTGTGTGTACATAATCCAGCTCGACTTTTCAGTCTTTATTTTTTATATGGACTAATGATAATGGAGGCACTTTCTGATAACCCTAAATTTAATTTGGGCTCCCTGCCTCCCCCAAAACGGGGACATTTTACCGATTACTTATTGACTATTTTGTTGGTTTCAATTTAAAGAAAATCTTGAAAAATTACTAAAATTACTCACCACAATCACACGTAAACCGCTGCTGTCACAAAACCATCCCCCACCACGCACACACAGTATACCGTCAACGAATGCAAGGATCCCAATATTTTGGACAGACTATTCCCTAATCAGGTATAATACAACACGGCAAAATCAGTTCAGGAGGCGGAAAACAGACCAATGACCATTGGGTGTTATACAATAAACTTGCAACAGTCCTACGCGATATAAATGAAGGGGGGTGGGGCGCGGGGTGATTTTTATTTTGTCAAAGTATTTTCAGCATCTAGACAAGGTGCGAATTGACAATGGCTATATTTTAGCCATCCTAAAAAATGTTCCCTTTTTTAAAGAATTACTTTTTCTAATTGATTGAGGAAAAAAATAATTCCCTATTGACAAGCACTGCGACAGTGCCGATTTCGACGTGCAGGAATGATGCGACGGGGGGGGGGGGGGGTGGGGGTGGTGGTGGGGGTTGTCAGATGCAATTGTGTCCGCCATGCAATATTGTTCGCTCCGGACACTTTTGCATATGCAATCATGTCTGGGGCTATGCAAAAACCGTCCGGTTGACATATATATGACTGTACATGTATGTGCGCGCGAAAGCGAGCGTGCATGCTGCACGAACCTATAACATGCAGCATGAATATTCACCTATTTTATGATTGCAGCGAATACCCAACGGCCGAACATTTCCCATGTCATTCATGACATGCACTTAGTTAGCTTGTATGAAAATGGCGAAACGTGTTCCGTCGTGTTCCGTTTAATTTACTGCACGGACGGTTTTGCACGGGGCATACACAACTGCATATGCAAATGTGCCCGGGAGGACACAATTGCATTATGCAGTCGTGTCCGCCCCGTACACGATTGTATATGCAAAGCCGTCCGGCGGACATTATTGCATACGCAATAAGGTCCACCGGATAGTATTGCATAGAGGACATAATTGCATGCGACAGGGGCGATTAACAAATGCCCATTAATCAATGGTCATAGAACTCTTTTGGAATAGAAAGTTTCAGATTAAAAAGTCGTTCGTTTATCTGGAATATTTTTCTCTCGATCGACTAAAAATGACACTTTTAGGTTCGTGGGTCGGGGGGGGGGGGGTTGTCTGGTGTTATATTCAAGAGTGCTTCAATGTTTCCAACAATGTTTGGTACTCATCCTCGCTGAGAGTAACACTGCCCACTTGCATTGACCACTGGTATACTGACAGTAGTATAGATGAGTGGGTGTGGCCCACAGTGGCAGGCAAAGTCTCGAGGTGTCATCAACAACTAACATGGCTAATGAGAAAAAAACGGTCCGTCATGGAGAGATGGGTTTAAAACGTTGAGCTAAATCTCACCTAAAAATTGTCAAACTTCAAGGCTACGTTGTAAGACGGGAAAGAAGCTCGAAAAAGTAAGTGCCGCCGTGACAAAGAGCACGGGCTCCGCTGATAAAACACATCAGCACTTTAACAATGAAAATTAAAAGGATTAATAGGTCTAATTTTTAGCCATGATACACAAGGTTCACAAATTTGATAACGAATCTCCACCTCCCTATTCTTCACATAGTGTACATAAGTTCCCAAACAGGGGGCGGTCACCACACCACCTCTCCGACCCCCCCCCCCTCTCACCCACTCTATCAAAATAAAATAAAAATAGTAGGGCCGACCCTTATCTCCTTGAAACGAAAAGCCCGCTCAAAGAATTCGTCATTTAATTAGCAAAATATCTGGATTGGTAGATCAAGGCGCTTAAAGGAACACGTTGCCTTGGATCGGTCGAGTTGGTCTATAAAAAACGTTTGAAAACCGTTTGTTATGAAATGCATATGGGTGGAAAGATGTTTTAATAGTAGAATAAAATGATCTACACAAATATGCCTCAAAATTGCGTGGTTTTCCTTTTACCTCGTCGACTCTCACGGTCGGTCATTCATGGGAGTCAATTTTTGACTCCCATAAATGACCGGACCGTGTTAGTTAGCTAAGCAAAAAGAAAACCACGCAATTTCGAGGCAAATTTGTGTGGATCATTGTGTTCTACTTTTAAAACAACTTTCCAACCATTAGCATTTTATAAAAAACGGTTTCAAACGCTTTTTATATACCAACTCGTCCGATCAAAGGCAACGTGTTCCTTTAACACATTTATCGTCACTGGGTTCTTGGGTAAGAGACCATTTTTTCTCAAAACCTCTTAACACCACCAAGCACAAAACACCAAGCAGCGCATATGAAGCGCCTATAGCTTCATGTTTCAACAACTGTCTTTTGACATCGAACCCACATTGCGATCAGTGTGATGCCGTCCATACGCTATACAGTGTTGAACTTTTTTCTTTGATTTTGATTTTCAATAAAACCCTTCCGCTGCAGCTGTTTAAAAAATTCGAAGATATTAATTAGTGTCCTTAAATACTGCGCCATGATACCTAAACTTTCCACTCATGTTTACCTCTATAGATGGGGACCTATACCCAAAGCATTCTGACCCACAGTCTCTCCTGAAAAAAAATATTAGTGACTTGTGATGTCCTCCCTTATGACCATGTATGCCCATATTTCTTATTTTATTCTCTTCACGCAATTATCTTGGATCATGATGTGCGGGTTACACCAGACAAGGCACACTTTCCAGGCGTCTTTGCTACTTACGGCCGCACCAACTTTTTGGGGACTTTCCTTTTTGTTCCAGTCCTCTTTCACAATTTCAAAAAAAGTTCCACGCGATTATCACCAGTCGATACAACAGGCAATTTCTGCCATTGTGATCACTATGATGTGTACCTGGTTCACAATGAGCAAGTCCTAGAAGGCCAGTGCATGCATGTGTAAACATCGATTGTTAAGGACTAAGCCATTTTCTTTGCCTTTTTTACTACACTATGTTTACTAAAGATTTGTCAAAAGATATTTTAAGCATACATGAGGAAATACTCCCGTCCGTGTGCGCAGTACAATTCACAACACGTCGTTTGAAGTGGTCACATCATAATAAATTCTCTGTCCGTTTTTCGTGATCAAGGTGGACGATAGCCGATTGCGATCTCACATGAACTGTTTCTTAAGATGAGACTTCTTTTACTAATAGGACTCCTAGTTGTGGTAAGTCAATGAAGTCACTACATGTATGTTTATTCCTACAAATAGATATGTCATGTTGAGGTATCATCGGTAAAAGTTTTACTAGAAATACACACGGCTACCTTAAACAACGTCTTAATGAACAATATAATTATTGGCATACAACAGCTAGTGATCAAGCCTCAAGGTATATGTAAGGTTCCAAAGTAAAACAAAATAACCATGGAACTTATGTGTTGTTCCACCATAGTTATTAGTATGGGGGCGGACACAAACATAATGGAAACACAGTAAACCCGTGTCAAATTTGTGCCGAAACAGGAATGGTTTGTGTTTCTCTGTTCATAATTTGGAATAATTTTTCGTCGGCTTTTCAAATAGTAGAAAACTACAGGTGACTATTGCTTCAAAACTTTTATAGACTCATTGAGGGCATGTGCACAAGTACAGAGAAAGTACGAATTTTCACTTTCGGTTTTGCGTTGCCCTACAGTAGTGGTGGGGAACTCCACTGATCTCACTAGACAATAGAGATCGGTGGGGAACTCCGTGGGGAACTCCCATCAGCGTACGACAATGCACACCTAATTTTCATGGCTCTGAAACAAAATTGTCGGGTTAACGTTCTGAAGCAGAACATACAGCTAAGCACATGTTTTGTTTGCTAAGCTAGAAGTTTATTTGGAACCAGTGTCAGCAATGTTATCTATGAAACTTTTGCTAATGTTTTGTTTCTAGCAAACAAAACTTTCTCCGTGCTTTTTGTTGTGCTTTTACACAGGGCACATTTTTTAGCTGTTGAGAAGAAAATAATATTGCAAGCAAGTTTCTTCGCTGAGAAACAACAGCTGAGTGGGGTACCAGTCACAACAATGTTGTTGAAACTCTATGAATTTTTACTGGATATCTGTTTTTACCAATCAATATTTTTCTGGGCTCACCAAGTTTGTGTGTTTTACATGAAATAAGGCCATCCCGAACTGTCAAATATTACCCGACGGCACAAAAGTAAAATCCATGCACTGTGCATTGTATTGAAAGACTCCCTACGGGATCGTAGTTTTATGGTGTTTGTGTAGGCCATATAACCGTAAGAACAGATGAAAGGACTTTATATGCAAGGTCGATTACCTCTTGATGAAACCAACAACTCTTATGGATTATGTTTGTCATACAAGGTTTTTTTCCAAGTTCAAAAGAAATCTCAGGGTCGTTATATCTATCAGTTCAAATGTGGCCTTGTATGCTGTGTCTCCATATTAACTTACAATCTAGCCCAATCCGTAAATATTTTGCTCACTCAAGAAGCACCTTTTGTTCGCTTCTACAAGTCTAATGTTAATCTTCATTTTCTCCAAGATTTATGACTTTAGTTGTGTAATACCAAGAATGTCGTATAATCAAGATAAAGTTTATCTGCCAACGAAAGCACCAAGTGTAGTTTACAACAGAGTGGTCCAAGTTTCCTGATGTGACATTGTGGGCGACATACATAATACTAAACCATTGAGCAATGACCAAAACGTGCTCATCAGCTTTTTTGAGGGGACACTCTATAGGAGTTCACTGTTTAGTTTGGGTGTCTATATATATACATTTACCCAAGCCAAATATTATTGTCCTGTTTATATCAAAATGGCATGTTCTTGTTACATCGTATGTATATAACAAAAGCACCAAAACAACTCTCTCGTAAATCGTGGAACATTTTGGACAGTTGTCCAAGTTAAGAACTCAATGCCAAACTTGAAAATGACCTTATTGTTAATATTCATTGAGAACAGGGTGTTATAAAGAGATTCCATTCTGGCTATGATGAAAAAAAAAATTGAAAACTTTGGATGGACCATACGACAAGACAGAATAGTTTCAATACTTTTTATTTACACTCAACCAGTCAATAAAACATGCTTACATTTTGACGAGTGGATTAAAATCCAAACATAAGACACTTAACCACAATTCGAAACAAATGACCATGAAATGATATGGTTTAGCATTTGCGTAATAAACAGGACTGTATTCTACTATTTGGCAGTGACAACGGTTATAAATACAGTGTTACAAACAATGATAACACAAAATAAATAATAAAATTATAACTAATAAAATACCAGATTGGAGGGAAATATCGGGTGAGGTCAAGTACATTGAGTACGTCATCGAAGTGCATTTTATTGGTAACTATCATATCTCGTTCCTATGGTCTTGGGCACACACAAGGTCGGTGACGTCAGTTCAACAAGTTTGCAAATCAACAAGTTTGTAAATAGATAAGTTCTACAATTGGCTTTTGCAAACTACTTAAACCAAAATTATCTATAGTATAAATGCACAAAGTAGTTAAAGGCAGTGAACACTATTGGTATAAATAATTATTCAAAATAATTATTAGCATAACACTTTACTTGGTAACGAGTAATGGGGAGCTGTTGATAGTATAACACATTGTGAGAAACGGCTCCCTCTGAAGTAACGTAGTTTTCGAGAAAGAAGTAGTTTTCCACGAATTTGATTTGGAGACCTTGGAATTAGATTTTTAGGTCTCGAAATCAAGCATCTTAAAGCACACAACTTCGTGTGACAAGGGTACTGATTTTTCTTTCATTATTATCTCGAAACTTCGACGACCAATTGAGCTCAAATTTTCACAGGTTTGTTATTTTATGCTTATGTTGAGATACACCAAGTGAGAAAACTGGTATTTGACACTTACCAATTGTGTCCAGTGTCTTTATAATGAGCTGACGTTTCAACCTGAGTTTAGTCTTTCTTGAAACCTACAAAATAAATGACAACACCGGGGTGGTCGGGGATATCTTCCACAGATATTATCCCCAAACCCTTCCTTCACTCATTCATCCTCCTTCGTTTTCACCCCTAATTGCCTTTTGGGTGCCAATTCTGTCTCTCTCTTTCTTCATTTCTTCAAATTTACTATAGTCAATTTAGGTCTATACCTGTTCATATCCGATTGGCCGAATTATACACAATACTTCACAGATTCAAAGTTGAGGGATAACAACTGATACGATTTATTTGTTACACTATTATTAAAATGCTTGACTACAATTGAAAGCTGCCGTACAAACCAAGTACGTTTGTAGCACCATTAATTGTAAGACAGATTACCAAACGTAAACCTTATATTTTGTTTTTATTACAGGCATGTCCACCAGTGAGGTCTAGTGCCACACTACAATTCAAGCTTCACTCTTTTAGTAACCCAAACCACAGAGAGCTGGATGGAGACTGTTGCGATGATATCTGGGGTGGATGCGATGACTTCTGTGATAATAGGTTCATTGTATGTCTCGATGAGGACTCGTCGTCTGGGTAAGCAAGTAGGCTACATCGAAGTTATTGCAGTTTCACCTTACTGAGTCTCTTAAAATACTTAAATTTACCTCTCATTTTTACGAAAGATCGCCTTACACCACATGGCAGACATGTCACTTGTAAGGAACAGTATTGGAAACATTTCAACAAAATTGGAAATGGGTGTTTCCAGTTTGTACGGCTGAATTTCTTCAAAACGGTTTAAATATGCTCATATTTTCGGTTTTATTCATGTTAAAACCATGCATTTTACTCAAATATCTCACAGTCAAAAAGTTTAACAGAAATTGTTAACTTCCTTTAAAAGTGTGCATTGTTTTTTTCATAAATAACTGTGTATAACAAAATTTACCATACAAATACAAGAAACAGCGAGTCCAAAATACTGATCACACAACTATTTGGCTTGAAGTGTTAACACAACCTTAGGTTTGTTTGTGTGTTTGGGATGATCTTCCCGTCAAGGGAACACGGCAAACTCCCACCACAAGGGGATATCAACCACCAAGCTGACAACAACCGTCTCTCTCATCATATGATTACGAATTGCACAAATGAAGATATTGTGATTCCGTAACTAGACGACAATATAGTGACAATCATTGTGAAATCAACGGTTAGCTTGGTTGGATTCGAACCCACAACTTTGTGATTGCAAGTTTTGCTGTCAAACCACTTGACCACGGTGGTAGAAACACTTCACTGATTCGGGCGATCGACCCAAATCAACTGCCACCAGGGGCACGTTGCCACCTACTCCTGGGGCTAAGACAGGGTTACCCAATTCACACTGTAAGGATAGGCATGTGCATCATCAGTAGCTTGGTTGGTCAAAAAGTGCCTCCATGCAACGGTTGACGTCAGCCAGCAAGCGAAATAGTGTATTATTAATGGGTTTACATGTTAGAAAACCAACTATTCAGATGTAGGCCTAGGGGAAAAACCGCTTATGCGAGCCTTTTAATGCCACAACCATGCTTCAAAATGGCTGGGCCATTGTAACTTGACAGAGTCGTTTCGAGTTCTACCACTTGCCCTATGGTCCTAAACATAATAAGCCCATACACGGTACATCACACCCTGGTTTTTAAGTGTTGGTTTTGGTTATTCAACAACTTGCACACTGCACGAAGTGAAAAAAGGGGCAAACAGTATTGAACTCTGAAGCTTGCCTATAAAGCTTCCGAAACCCTTACCATGTTTGCCTTAAAATAAAATTGTGTTTTGTTTTCGTTCAAAATTTCGAAGTTTCGTTGTTAACACTTCGCGGGTGACGAAAGACACTTGTTTAGGACCGACTGCGAATGGAGTGTTTAAACATTTCTTGTTGGAAGATAAGGGACGGCAAAGTTGAACAAAGATTTTTTTTCAGCTACAGCATTGTTGACATTGAACTGTACTGTTCACAGGATCAAGTTATCATTGAACAGATATCGTTAATTTTTACACTCAAAACTATTTTTAGCCTAATTACACCTCACCCTAATACATTGTAAAGCACTCAGTACTTACCAGAGTTCTTTATAAAAATAAGCAAAAGGAAATTCAAGACCCAAAGTAGCCTTCTTAAAATGGCAACTATTTGCTTTAATTTCTAAAGTTAGAATATAAAAATCTGTTTTGCCAATATTGTAAATTGTAAACTTTGTCTCCATCATTTTTGGTTAAATCTCCTCTTTGAATGAACCGTGCATTAACTTTAAATCCATACATATTACACAGATCCGATTTTAACCAGTGTGACATCGCTGACGAGTCAACGGGAGTGTTCCAAGATGACGACAGCATAACCTTCCCTGGCACTATTCCATCAGGAATAGCCAACCCAATTAGCAGGCAAATGGATAGCTGGTCCGTAAGTACTGGAAACTTGAATACGTTCTATTAAAGGGTGCATAAGATTAGTGATATATTAAAATCCAAACAAATGTAATAACGTTTTGAAGTAAAAAAAGTCTGAAGTTTCTGTTCAAAATAAAAAGGTAAGTTTGCGTTTTGGGGCACCGAAACTCCGGAGCAAACATGTTCGCACAGGAAGAATAGAAATACACAATCTGAGAACGCTTCTTATAATCGAACTTCCAAAAGAAATGTATCACAAAACTCATGCTATCCAAAGCTGCTGTCTACAACGTAAATTGTAGTGCTTTTAATTTTCAGAGTCATACAGACACTTTAATCAGTAACAATACTAGGTTCTTATATAGCGCTTTACCACATCCCCAGGGGCGTATCAAAGCGCTCAGTATTTTGTCCTGCAAGGTATGTAGAGGTACATTTTGAAGTGATACCTAGTCCTTTAAGGTCCATGTAAAGGTTTACAAGGTGATGTGGTGCAATATGCTGCGAACCCCTAATCTTTTTGAAAAGTGCACTTAGTTATTTTACTTGTGTTACACAACAAACGGGACCAACGGCTTTATGTCCCATCCAAAGGACGAAGCAATGGTTATTAGTGTATTGCTTAAGGACACAGGTGTCACGACTGAGTCTCGAACCCACAGTCCTGCTGAATAGGAACCACCATAGTTTGAAATCGGTACTCTTAACCGCTTGGCAACGACACTTCCAAATGTGTCTCAAAACTCGTACTATTTAAAGCTGCTGTCTTACAATGAAGTTGTTAGTGCCATTAATTTTCAGAGTCATAAACGTATACAGACGTATACAGTGCGAGCGACTTGCATTTAGTTAAGAGTGTAATGCCTGAACCTAAAATGCAAATCAATCTGCTTGGTATTGTGCTGTACAGGGTGGAATGAGGGTCAAAGTTCAAGTTTGGGATGTAGACGGCAACGCTGACGACAAAGTAGATGAGGATTACCGAACTATCGACCAATCAGCATCCAGAACATTGTCCAGTGCAACTTGGCAGCAGTACACGCTTGGGCAGCAGTCTGTGTACGTATGCTTTAAAAAAAAAGGAATTCAAGTATTACACACATGTTCTTTTATAAGTTTTCCTTGCCCATTTAAACAAAAATCCGTTTATTTTAAAGGCATGCCTACCTTTGGTAATATTTTCAAAGACTAGTTATCTCACTTGGTGTATCCACCATTTTGCATAACATTTGTGTGCTTTTAGATGCGCTTAAAAAGGCTTCAGGCTTGAAGTCTTTTAATATTTGAGTGAGAAGTTATCTCTTACTAAAAAAACAAGTTCAGAGGGAGCCGTTTCCCATAGTGTTATATACACAGCTCTCCATTGCTCGTTAATTTTATGCTGACAATTATTGTGAGTAATTACCAGTAGTTTCCAGTGCCTTAAATGTTAACCGAGACCCATTTTCTTGTTTTCACCAAAGCCGACAAGTTTGTTGACGACTCACATAAATAACTCACTACTGCCATTTTTCCATTATAGATTTACTTTTAAAGTGAGGGTGTTTTGCAACCTCAACTACTATTCGTCGGATTGTAGCGTGTACTGCTACCCTACGGACAACCAGAACGGCCATTACCGATGCGACCCCGGTACGGGTGCGAAGTTATGCTACAGTGGATGGGAAGGTATGGATGGGTATACATGTACATATTAATAGTAGAGACAATGTATTGGCTTTAGGCGTGACACCCTTTTAGAAACTTTTTTTTCTAAAGCACGGTTGCTTACTCGGTCTTTACTCGGTATTCCAAACCGAAGAGAAGTTCAAACAGTTGTGCCTTTATTGTAACCTGTAAGTCATTAGCAGGGGAATATTCATCCACGAACAACAAAATGGGATTATGTCTAATCATTAGAGTCTAATCATTGACTATTTCCGTTATTCGAGAGTCTTATAAAAAGTCGTTTGTGATATTAGAGTATGAATACATATTTTGTTATGTTTTAACAGGTACCAACTGTAACCTAGATTTAGACGAGTGCCAGTCCTCTCCGTGTGCTAACGGTGCCATGTGTACGAATCTTCAAAATAGATACGAATGTACATGTACTGACGGATGGACAGGTAAGAGAAACTTTGGTTTTAGTTCACGAAGGATCACAGACCAAATTAATAGTTTCTAAATTCAAAAAAATTGTACATAAGCCTGAAAAACATGGGACATGAATAGCTAATGAATAACGTCCTTTTGATCTCTAGACAAAGACGTCACATGCAAAGGACCATTGTGAATAACTGGACACTCTTTGAACTGCATGAAGTAGTAAACCTATGTTTTAAATTTGTGTTTCTATGTTTTAAAAATTACACGTTGGAAAGTTTTGTACGTAATTTTTTGACGACTATGTTTGCTATTGACCTACTGCACAACCTGCAGCGCACTTACACGCCATCCTGTCCACCGTTTTTTGATTCAAATGTAATAACACAAAGGGTATCGACTCCCGGCCAAAATGGTGGAAATTGTAGCTTATAATATACGCATATTGTAAAGGAGCGAATGTACAAAATGATCACCAAGCCAAGGTTCAATCTCAATCAATTAAAGGTTCAATTGTTAGTTATTACTTGTTTCGGACAGGTTGATGTCTGTGGAAAATCCTCCATATTGTTCAACTTAGCCACTTTAAGTATGATTACATTTGATTCATTTTGTTTCAGGAACACACTGCGATGAGAATATTGACGAATGTGTTTCAGATCCCTGCAAAAATGGCGGCACGTGCCTCGACCACGTGGCGTATTTTACTTGTTCATGTCCGACCGGTCACGTGTACGCCGACGAGTTTTGCGAGTATGACGACTGCGCAGGACAGCCTTGTCACGATGGCGCAACTTGCATTGATCTCATCGACACCTTCCAATGCACTTGCCCGTTGGGCTACTTTGGTGATTTGTGTGAGGTAAAGTGCTTGACGTGTCACACAAAAATATAAATTTTAATTTTGTTTTGTGCTGTTTTACCCATACCTAATTCACCGATGTATGTGAGCACTTTACACCAGGTATACACTCCCGAGCTCTGTGAAAACAATCGCAGTCATATTTCCAGTGATGGGACTCGAATCCACGACCCTTGTGCCTAGACTAGTGTCTTACCAACTAGACTAACGAGTTCGCATGTCTAGAGGCAGTTCGAATCGCAGCGGGTACTTCAACAGCGATTTAATAATAATTATGTGTTAAAATTGCATCGGGGATAAAGAATATTTAATTTAAATACTGAATTTTGACCTGTAAGTTTAATGGTTACTGTATACATTTGTTGGGTTGAAACTTTGATGTTAGTTCTGTTTATTTTTTCGTTCAAAGCTTGACGTAGACTACTGCATCAACAAAACGTGTGAGAACAACGGCACGTGCGTCGATCGAATAGACGGGTTTCACTGTCTGTGTCAGACGGGCTTTAATGGTACCTTTTGCGAGACGGAGATAGATGAGTGTGCCAGTCAGCCATGTATGCACAACTCAACGTGTCAAGACCTCATTGGAAATTACAAGTAAGCATAATATATTGAGCCAATTAACGTCACGTCGTAAAACCATCATGAGAAATCTTGGTTGCCCCACCAGTTTGGGAGTCAGTTTCCCTATTAAAGCGGAACTCACCCCGACCAAATTGCACGTGTACCATTTCCACACTTTTTGTCTAATTTTGACTCACAACATGGCAGACAGGATGACGGATGTGTACTCATGCGCGCCTTTACAAGCTCACCGTCATCTTTACTCTCAAGTGGCAGTCCATGGCTGACATGTGCCATGTGACTTTTCATTTCAATGATACTATCAGGGCTTATAGTATAGCCTTGCACTTTTAGGCTAAGTGTGCTCCTCTATGCTTATGCCAGATATTAAGCCTCATCGGCAATAATTCAGCATCATACAGCAACAGAGTCCATAATTCCCATGAAGATTATGATCAGAATACCTCTGGTATGATCGAAACGTCCAGTTGTTATAACCTCGCCATACAAAACGAGATGAAGTTTAACAAGAGGCCGAGATACGATATTTATATTTATATCCATACATACTACGCCTTTGAAACTTTGAAATTGAAAACAAAAAACGCCCACAATTTACACAGAAATGATCTTAGCCTATTTATAACAACACCACTAACATTATCCAGGCAGGCAGTTTTGCCATGGAAGGGCCGACCTGTTCTCTCCAGAACAACCACAACTCTTAAAAAGTTTCAAATCCTACTGTATGTTTACGTCAAAGTTAAAAACAATGCTTAGTGTTTTCTTTGCTTTTGTTTTTATTAAGCTGCACATGCCAGAGCGGGTACCAGGGAGACAACTGCGAAGCCGAGACCGATGAGTGTCTTAGTTCCCCGTGTATGAATAACGCAACGTGCTTTGATGAGTTCGACGGGTATCAGTGCCTATGTATAGATGGATTTGAAGGTGCCCATTGCGAGACCGACACAGACGAATGTGTCTCGAGTCCTTGCTATGCCAACGAGACGTGTATGGATGAAATCAATGGTTATAGGTAATGGTGTTAATGTCTACGGTCCCTTTTTAAAATCTTTGCGCTCTCCCCAAAATGTCAAAACACCCCACAAGTACGGTTTATACCTCAATCACACCACAATGGCTGGTTTGAAACGCAGCCAGAAAACTTGTTCACGGAAAATCACCCTGACGGCAAAGTTTATCACTTGAAACTCCGTCGAGGCCACACTTGCTCTTCTCAGAGCCAACTTTCTTTAGGTGTGTGTAGTTAGCTGAGAAGAGCATTCCCAACAGATTAGGGTTGAACATTGCTAAATCAATCGCACTTTCGATTTCGAGTAATGAAATCATCAGGTGCAATTGTAGTCTTTGACTAACTGAGCTTCAATCATTTTTGAATTTGCTCACAGATGTCTCAGAGTAAACCAGTGCGATTACACACCATGTCAGATCAACGCATCATGTGTCGACGACTACCCGGGGTTTATTTGCGTGTGTCCGTCGGGCTACGGGGGCAAGACTTGCGATGAAGACACAGACGAGTGCGAAAGCTCGCCTTGCTTGCACGGCACCTGTGTCGACCATCTGAACGGATACTCTTGCCTATGTTCCCCGGGGTTCGCTGGGGAGATGTGTCGCAGCGAGACCAATGAGTGTCTCAGTTCTCCGTGTGATAACGGTGTTTGTGATGACCAAATAGACGGTTTTGTGTGTAACTGCACAGCTGGATACACGGGTGTACTTTGCGAGAATGACATAGATGAGTGTGCGAGTTCACCGTGTGAACAGGGGCGATGTGTGGACGGCATCAACGAGTACATATGCGAATGCATTGTAAGTTTTTAATTTCCCCAAAACAAAGAGAGTACAACTAAGAGAGGTTTACGGTAACACATAAACATCTCTTTGATAACGTTTTTTCAGAACTAACATTACTCAAAAGAGATAATTCACATGGTGTAACCTCTCTTGTGTTATAAAATAATTATGTTATAATATTTACTGTTTCACAATCCTGTAAGACATCGCAGTTTTTAGACATTGTACTTTTTAAAAGTATGCCTACGGATCACAATCAATCCTGTTGACATCATGCCGTTTGGGGACACTATACTACACTATATAGTTATGCATTGCGATCATATTTAACTTCTGTCAACACTAAAGCATGCCTATAATTACAGAATTGTACAAGTCGGTATCTATAATATTCTCTAACATTCACATTGGCTTTTGATGATGTAGGTATCTTGTGTTTACGGGCACTGTTATGACGGAGTGTGCTTCTGTGACCCTGGGTACGAGGGTGACAACTGCACCGTGGAAACTGATTTTTGCCGTAGCTCCCCTTGCTCACAAGGAACGTGTATCCCTTCATTGAACTCATACAGGCAAGTAGTTAATAATAAGGCCTACATGGTTTGTTTGTATTCTTGAGATCCAGAAAACTTAGTTAGGAGGCCGGCTGAGCAGACGATGTTTACATTGTTTAAGACCACGGGATTAAAGCCATTATACACTTTCGGAATAGAAAAAATAATAACAGTTCATAGATTTACAAACAACTTACAGGGTTTACAGATGGTAATGGTAAAAGACTTCTCTTAAAATATTATTCCATGAAATGCTTTCTTTTTTGAGAAAAAATACAACAATTATCAATTCTCGACATCGAGAATTACGGATTATAGTAAACACACGTCATGACACGCGCGAAACGTACGGAAACAAGGGTGGGTTTTCCCGTTATTTTCTCCCGACTCCGTTGACCGATTGAGCCTAAATTTTCACAGGTTTTTCATTTTATAATATGTCATAAGTTGTGATACACGAAGTGTGGGCCTTTGGTCAATACTGTATACCAAAAGTGTCCAATGGAATTAAAGTATACAAAACAGTTGCGTGGTCTTCATTTTAAATGCCCATTCCCATTTATGTTTTTTTAATTACATTTTGAAATTATTTCTAATAATTGACTATTTCATCCGCCACTTGTTGTTCCAACTTTAGTCTGGTCTCAACCTTAGTGAAGACAAAACTTACTACGATTTACAAGATTTAAACCTCTTCATAGACTCCCTTCATTTGAATACTTGTATACAGTCAATTATTGCTGCAGATTTGGTAGGCAAAGCAGATAATCTTTTTTTTTTTGACACTCATATTTTTCCTTTAGGTGTGAATGCGACCCAGTGTTTACCGGTAAAAACTGCGAAAGCGTGGTCGACGACCCGTGTTTCTTTTCACCGTGTGATCAAGGCACGTGCAAAGAAACATCAGTTCCGAGTGGCATCACCTTTGAGTGCACATGCGATCCTGGCTTCGCTGGGAAACATTGTGACGCAGGTTAGCTAGTTGGTGAAATATGTTTGGTTCATTATGGTTTCATACCTTGTGCACCAAGTCGTAAATAATTTATACCATGCTTGATTTGGGGGCAGGGGGGAACTCCCAATGTTCACATGTACTTTAAACCAGTCATCTTGTACATAAGTAGGCCTACCACCTCTATACACTCTAAATTTTACATTCTAAAAATATTTCGCATCAAGAAAAAAGACGCACGTTTTTACATAAAAAAGTTATCATAATATTACGACTTTGCTCAGTAAATTTCAAATGGTTGATTATGCAATAACTCTTACAAATCCTTTCATGACATGGGCCCGATCCTATGCCTCGTTGTCTGACTGATAATTTGATTTTTCTATTTCTACACCAAGATATGAAACTGAACGGTGCTTCCATAATGATAAAAGGTAGACTGGACAACAAGTCAGAATTCCAACTGAGAATGGCTGTCTTGTTGCAGAGACTAATGTCATCTTCATTACGCCATGTCCGTGATACTGATAGTGATACTGTTCATGTGGAAGTTGTTATGACAGAGGACTATGTCGGGTCTACCAACGGGTAAGCCAAATGAGGAATGACTGTCGTTTACTCCAAAAAAGATCAAAACTGAACTTGACTCAATTTTCATTTTCTATACATAGGCCCTAGCTTACTACTTACAGTATAAGACTGTGCACAGAGCTAAGATGGATCTCAAATCAATTGTAGTTGCTAAGCAAAGTGTGATGTCACAATACAAACTACTTTGGTAATACTGACAATTTAACTCAATGAACTTTAATGCTTTGTGAAATCGAGCCCAGAAGTGGTTAAGTTTGTCTAATTATGCACGAGACTTGCACGGTATATTTTCCAACCACCATACAGCGAAATTTACAATACAAATCATCAGTGTCTAATAGTTTTTGCATTTTGTGCCCAAGTTAGATTGGGCCAATAACATCCATGAGATCTCTCTCAGCTTCCCGGAGGTGGTTACGGCCCTGGGCTACCAGTGGTCCTCCGAATGGATCTTTTTAAAACAAAAATCTCTAATCAACCAATTTTACACAACTGGGTGAAGAGAATCAATTATATTAAAGTATCTTGCTCAAGGACACAAGTGTCACTCCCAGGATTCGAACCAACACCCTTATGCCTTAGCCAAAAGAACTTGAGTCAGATGCACTCAACCCCCACCCTCCAAAAATGCTAAACCCCTCTTCTTCTTTTTCCTCCCGACAGTGATGCTCTGACAAAGGTCACCTTCATCGCGTGGACAGAGTCTGGGTACCTCTCCAAAGATTACATACACGGTTTGCTTGGTAATGCCCCAACGAAGGATGCAGATCTTGGGTATTCGGTTTTCAATGGAGAATCTGAACCGCTCAATGGCGTGGTAAGCACACTCTAACAAAGATTTGACCCGGTTTCCTTGTTCCGTGGGGCCCAACTAATTTTATAGTGAGACTGACATGGAAGAGGGTAAGACTGATGGGATTTTAATTAGGATTTTTTTTGCGTAAAATGTATGAAACAAAAGATATTTGTTATACCTCTATGATTTGTAAGAGATAACAGTTGGATTCTTTTAATCATAATAAATGCAGACACAACTAACCCTACCTGTGAACATTTTATTTCACAAGGCGGTAACAATTTTTGAGATATCGCCGAAATCCAGCTGTTTAGTTGACGTAGGAAGAATAATTCATAATTTTTTTTTTTAATTTAACTGCCCATCTTTTTCCTTAACCACATTACTTCGAAGTGACATGATTCTCAAATTTTGTAAACTGTTAAAATAGGCCCATATTCCGTACTTCTAGCCAAATAAGTTTTCCTCGCTCTTAATATGGTTATCAAACGTATCATTCCCTTTAATTCTCGATCGTTCTTTTCCCTTTCAGAATCCAGAGACGAAGTCGAATTGGTACGTGTTTCTGATAGTTGCCGCTGTTATTGGAATAGTCGTCGTCGGTGGATTCATTGCATGGCGCAGAGGACAGTGAGTATTTGTCACCTATTAGTCTAGTCACTGATCTCAATGTGTGCGTTCGTTTAAAGGAACACGTTGCCTTGGATCGGTCGAGTTGGTCTTTGGAAAGCGTTTGTAACCGTTTTTTATAAAATGCATATGGGTAGAAAGATGTTGTAAAAGTAGAATACAATGATCCACACAAACATGCTTCGAAATTGCGTGGTTTTCCTTTTACCTCGTCGACTAACACGTCGGCCATTTATGGGGGTCAAAATTTTGACTCCCATAAATGGCCGACCATGTTAGTTCGCACAGTAGAAGGAAAACCACGCAATTTCGAGGCAAACGTGTGTGGATCATTGTATTCTACTTTTAAAACATCTTTCCAACCATGTGCATTTTATAAAAAACGGTTACAAACGCTTTTGTTTTGACCAACTCGTCCGATCCAAGGCAACGTGTTCCTTTAACTCCCCTGGGTCGACCCCGGTCTGCCTCCGGTGCGTTCGAATACATATAGCTTTGACGTCATTATAGGGGCTCACCCGGGTCAGCCCCTTGTGCCCTGCTTGTGAAGTGGGTCACTTTGGGGCAGGCCCAGGTGCATGACGTCACTACGAGAGCGGTGAGTGATCGTTCGTTTAGCTCTTGTTAGGGGCTCACCCGAGTGAGCACCGCGGGGTCGACCCAGGGAAGCTAATCGAACGCACCCAATATCAGAAATCAGTGGTATAGGTCCATGACGTCACTATCTTATTAACGTAACTATCTTTTAATACTCGTGACAACCCGACAGAGGGCGTGTTCTTCGTTTTTTGAGATTATTGTGGTGCGGCTGACAACCACTGATCTCTATGAGATCAGTGCTGGCGACTAGGAAGCTCACCTAATGTTGGAAGTGTCCATGCAAAGGCCTCGAAACCAAGACATATCCATAGGTAGAGGAATGGTTTCAGGGTGCATCTGTCACATGGTAGACCATAATTGCTGCTTTAAATGGTCACTTAAGTTTTCAGTTTTTTTAAAGAATCATTGTTAGTATTTTATTTAAAGTGTTCACTAACATTCATTTCATCACAGCACCACCAGTTTTGGGAAAAATCCTTTTAGGACACCACGCCAGCCGGCCGGTCTACCAAGCCTTAATCCGCCAGATGCAACGTACAGCACACGCATCAACGACTCTAACGACTTCACTACTCTAACAGCAGACACAGCATCGTACCCACACATGACAGCTTCGATCAACCCCGCGTACATACCGAGCTGCTTCGACAAACAGCAGCCCGATGAGGGTTACGGTGGTGACAGGGGCGAGGCTAGCACCGAACCCGAGTTTTTTCTTGGTGCCACGGGGGGCGAGGCACGGGCGAGTAACATCTATGACGAGATCCCCGCATTGTCAGGAGAGGCTTCGGGCGTCGAAAATCCGTATTTATTCGTGAACTAAATTATCATGCAGCTTGCTTGATAATAGAACTTAAGATACATGGGGGTAAATTTCTACATCCATGCTACGACTATTTATGACGAGTAACTCATGCAGCTTGAGAATACATACACAACATAAGATAAGATAACTAGGGTCAACTTCACAAAGATAGTCCTAACTTATTATGCAAAAAACTATTTCGACGTTATACAAAAATTAAGAGTAGTTCTAAGTTAGTAACTCATGCAGCTCGATAATTAGATAACTGGTGTCGATTTCATAACGATAGTCTTAACTTAAGGACTATTTCTAGAACGATTTAGGAATAAAATAAAACCTAAGGCTAGTCCTAAGTTAGGACGAGACTCGTCCTGTAACTCGAGACGAGTTCAGTCTTAACTCTTTGTGAAACCCACCTCTGTTACAGAAACACTCAATGATGTGCGCATTTTGTACAGAAACGTGCATATCACAATAAACTTGTAGTTCTGTTTTAGTACAACACGATTATAACTCTACTGCCACCGATCCATCGTCAGTGTACAAAAGGGTTTGAGGTAACAAAATCCTGAAATATTTGATAATTTTATAATTTGTGCCCAATGAAAGTAAAACGGTCACAAAACTGTCAATGACTTGGTGAATGATTTATGATACCCAGATGTCAAGTGGGAACACTTTTTTAACACTGTCTCAAAATTTCATATTTTTAGGGTGAAGGACTTATTAGTATCCGATCTTTGTACTGTCTGCCTTGAACGTTATCGTTAACGGGAACGATAACAACTCAGGTAGGTTTACAAATCTCTGCGTTGCGTATACACCTAGAACAACTCTTTCACGCC
Source organism: Asterias amurensis (assembly GCF_032118995.1). NCBI lineage: Eukaryota > Metazoa > Echinodermata > Asteroidea > Forcipulatida > Asteriidae > Asterias > Asterias amurensis. Next base: position 8,667,712 of record NC_092652.1, read on the forward strand.
CCGACCGACCGATTGTGCTGAATGTGACCTATGTTTACATTCAAACCGCCCTCTGTTTAAAAAAAAAACACTGTATACGTCATGTGTCGCCGGGCAAAAAGACGCGTGGTCATGGTAAGATTGCATACACTTTCTAGCTGGCTGCCGAAACACCAAGGTTTTGCCCGACGGTATGCGCGCGAATCATGTTCTGGTTTTCGAGTGACGTCATAGGTCACATCGTCTATACATTGCCCCAGTTATTTTTTGTAAGACTCATAAATTTTGGTAAAACGGAAGGTGTACGTTTGGCAATCACTTTTAAAATTCATGGCAAAACAACTCGGTAAGACATACAGTACGTAGCTATCGGATAGTATGAACCATTTTAAAAACCATTTCATTTCAGAGTAAAGAAAATTGAGAAATTTTTCTGCCAGATTGTGAATTCCAATTTCCGATTTTTCTTCATGCATATAACCACAACGGTTTTTTGTCGATATCTCAGTAACGCTACCATCTTTTGATATTAACTTAGATTTTACAGGTCAGTATTATTGTATTATGGGCAAATTTATATGGGATTGAAATCATCGAACTCTTCCAAAAAAACAACCGAAGTCTCACATAATGATTCCGACGTAAGTAACTGTAATATAGTAAGTATAAAATATAATTTCGAAAGTTGATATTTGTAAATATGCAAATTTAATAACGAGATTTAAAAAAAAAAAAAACTCTATATGTATATATCTATTATAAAAACTATACGACTATATTTGCCAATAATTGAACATAAACCATAATAAAGCAACATATTACTGAATTTTAAACATCTATACGCACAGTGTTACTGTATATTTTGTTTACATTAATTACTTTGTATTATAATCATGTTGCTGTATTAAGATTTCAAATTGCTGTTTCATTAAATAGTTTGGATGTTTTTTGTATAATGGGCAACCAGCTGTTGTTAGTTTATTGTAGTTGTGTCTCGTATTATTGTTTTTTTTTGTTCAGGTATTATAAATCCGCTCAGAATAATTGTTGCTACTAGACGACACAACGGTGTTTATATATACGTAATAGAAAGACGGATATCGTTTTCAGAATTTTAGATTTTCATTTGCACTGGATCAACAGCACGTTCTATTTTTGACGTTCTTGGGCACTATCGATGCATATTTGCTGTTCATTCACATTTTCAAACTTGAGTATGAAAACAACTTAAACACAGTTCGTTGTTTATGTAGTCTTTCGAACGAGACTATGTTGACTCCATTAGGGAAATAGCGTTATAGTAACAGCGTTATATCATTGCTCTCACATCAATTGTCAAGTGGTACAACGGTTAGCATATGTTGCTGATAACTGAACACATCTTCAACATCGCTTACCATCCTGTCTTGTGTGTCTATGTAAACAACGTCTGGCTGATGGTTGGGTGTACTGAAGATTGGATTGTGAACATCCGGGTAAGAGCTGACCATGCAGGTTTGGATGACATCATGTCGAGTCTTGTCTGGTTTGACAGACATGGTCAAGTTGCGCCTGCGTAAAAGGGAACATGATACAAAATTGCTTGAAGGTAATATTGACTTGGTCTGGTTCTGGACCCATGATTCGTAAAGCAAAATGTGACAAAATGCGTTTCAGTCGCCCTTTTCCAGTACAATTCTCTAAAGGCATGTTTCTTTGACTTTCTTGGACTGTCAGACTGCACTGCACTTATACTATAAGTGCGTGGCGTCATTTCAACTCAATTTAATCCAGATACATATTTTGTTTTCATAAATGATTTGTTTCCACATATGAGTAAGAAGAAAGAGTATGGGCCGGCTGTTTTATCTGCAGATTTTTAGAGAACAGCAAGACATAAACACCAAAAATAAAACAGACAGACACGCAAACAAAAGTACAGACGAACATCATGACACACTGACACAAAATACAGAAGATAGATAAGAGAGAATACAATTTTATAAGTAGCATAATATCCAACAGTGATTGTAAGTTACTTTTAAATTGTGCTTGATTTTGTTAAAGTTAATTGTAAAAACTTACCATTTTGATTTGATGACGAATGTGACAACGACAATCAAGATCACCTATGGGAGTTCTGTGCACAGAGCTGTCGGAGAGAAAAAAAATTATAAGGGGTAATTTCGATCCCAGCATCATGCTCAATCTTCAAAATTTTACCACCACCGGATTGCCATTTTCGTATGACGATTTTAAAGGCGGGGCCAGATGCGACGGTGTGAGCAGGCACCCATTTAAAAATTTACCTACACTATGCGTGTATACAATGTAAGCACACGGCGCAGTCAGGATTCAACCAAAAATAATAGTCATTCAAACAGTAGGCCCGGACAATTAAAAACTTTCAGCAACGCTCTGGAATAACTCTGGAACAAAAAATGCTAGAGAGATGCAGTTTAAACCTTAGTCATCTTGACATGTCCCTGCATCCATTTGTAAAGGTTTAGGGCGACTTGCACACTTCTTGATAGAACAAAGCTCAAGTAGGCGGGGTTGCTCAGAAACGATTTCAAAAACCTCCACTATTGGAGTTTTGTGCACAGAGCTTTCGGAGAGAAAAAACAAAATGTACAACGGGTAATTTCGATCCCAGTATCATGCTCAATCTTCAAATTTTACCACCACAGGATTGCCATGTTCATGGGCTTTCCTCTCGTACAAAACTTAATGCTCTGACGATTTTAAGGCGGGGCCAGATGCGACGGTGTGAGCAGGCACCCATTAGAAATTGACGTACACTGTGCGTGTATACAACGTATACAAACACACGGCACAGTCAGGATGCCAACCAAATAATAGTCATTAAAAAATAGGCCCGGACAATTAAAAACTTTCAGCAACGCTTTGGAATAACTCTGGAACAAAAAAATGGTAGAGAGATGCAGTTTGTACCTTAGTCATACTGGCATGTTGCTGCATCCATTTTTTAAAGGTTTAGGGCGACTTGTACACTTCTTGATAGAACAAAGTTCAAGTAGGCGGGGTTGCTCAGAAACGTTTTCAAAAACCTCCACTATTGGAGTTTTGTGCACAGAGCTTTCGGAGAGAAAAAACAAAATGTACAACGGGTAATTTCGATCCCAGTATCATGCTCAATCTTCAAATTTTACCACCACAGGATTGCCATGTTCAAGGGCTTTCCTCTCGTACAAAACTTAATGCTCTGACGATTTTTAAGGCGGGGCCAGATGCGACGGCGTGAGCAGGCACCCATTAGAAATTGACGAACACTGTGCGTGGATACAACGTATACAAATACACGGCGCAGTCCGGATTCCAACCAACAATAAGGGGGTCAGTCAAAAAATAGGCCCGGACAATTAAAAACTTTCAGCAACGCTCTGGAAAAACTTTGGAACAATACATGCTGGGGAGATGCAGTTTGTACCTTAGGCATCCTGGCATGTTCCTTGCGTCCATTTTTTAAAGGTTAAGGGCGATTTGCACACTTCTTGATAGAACAAAGCTCATCTAGGGGAGCCCGCAACAAGTTCGTGGTGCTCAAGGGAGTTTTGTGCACAGAGCTGTCAGAGAGAAAAACAAAATTCACAACGGGTAATTTCGATCTCAGTATCATGCTCAATCTTCAAAATTTTACCACCACCGGATTGCCATGTTTAAAGGCTTTCCTCTCGTACAAAACTTAATGCTCTAACGATTTTTAAGGCGGGTCTAGATGCGACGGCGTGAGCAGACACCCATTAGAAATTGACGTACACTGTGCGTGTCTACACTGATTACAACCACACGGCGCAGTCTGGAATCCAACCAAAAATATAAGTCATTCAAAAATAGGCCCGGACAATTAAAAACTTTCAGCAATGCTCTGGAATAATTGTGAAACTAAAAATGCTAGAGAGATGCAGTTTGTACCTTAGTCATCCTAGCATGTCCCTGCATCAATTTCTTAAAGGTTTAGGGTCACTTGCACACTTCTTGATAGCAAAGAGCTCAAGTATGCGGAGTTGCTCAGAAACGACCTGTGACCTGGGGGTTGTTGACTTCCAGCTTGAGGTATGTTGGATGACTTAGGCCCTGAACTAAGTGGTCCTCTTTGCAGAGAGGTGTAGGGACATTTTTCAAGGTTGATGTTCGGACGTTTTTAAAATTAAACTTGTGAAGGGGTGTTTTTTCTTGGAGGGAGAATAACTCGACGGGCCCAGGGACTCCCCATATAGAATTGAGCAGAGAATACAGATTTAAAGAATCTATCAATAATTTTCCCTTTCAAGGCTTTAAGACTTTTAAGTATTTTTTGTGTTTTTTTGAATATTTAGCAATTTGCATAATGTGCTATGGGAGATTTTTTGGTGGGTGGCACCCTTAACTTTTCGGTGTGTTTTATTCATTTTTACATGCAAATGTGCAGTTATACACTTTGAACAACAGTCAAGATAGTGTATACAATTTTTACCCGGCGAAAGTGCATTTTTACGTCAAAAACAAAATGGCCGCCGTTTTCCCCCTTAAACCGTACACAAATCTCTCATTGACATAACTACAAAGAACAAGCCGACTGCCAAAATTTTGCTAATAAAGTTAGGTTGGTACTTTTTTACACTTAAAGTATTTCAAAATTCAATATGGCCGCCATTTTGCATAAAAATAGGGGAGGAAAATGTGGGCAAATTTTCAGGCAAATTAACTTGGTAAGAAACAAAACTAGGAATGATAACAAAAAGCTCCAGTAAGCGGGGTTGCTCAGACACGATTTCAACAGCCTCCCCTATGGGAGTTTTGTGCACAGAGCTGTCCGACAAAAAAAAAAAAAACAGTTTCAACGGGTTAATTCGATCCCAGTTTCATGCTCAATCTTAACAATTTTACCACAATCGGATCGCCATTTTCAAGGGCTTTATTCTCGTACCAAAGAGATAAATTAATGACGCATGAACTGTATTTCGTCATCATCAAACCTTGTTTTTTGACAGAAATTAGTATATTTTTTTCCGCAAACAAACAATAATCCTGCATTTCTTTCAATATTCTCAACACGGATCCTTAAAACAAATTAAAACAAAATTGTTCCTTTTAATATCAAGGGCCCCCTTTTGATCTTAAAGTCAAAATAGTTGCTGGCAGTGTAAGCACTTTATGTAATCCACCATATACATAAACTGACAAATCCGTTAAAGTTTCAAACTGATCGGCCATCTGGGTCACGAGAAAATAGTAAAAAAACGATTACACATTTTGCATGACATTGATGCAAAAAAAAAAATTAACAAACGCAAAGTTAAATTATTTATTTCATATCAAATATGAGATTTCAGACATAAATAGTTCAAGGGATGTTTTCAACAATCATTATCATTAGACCGTGTAAGTTTTATGTAAATCTGTGATTTTCACGATTTTGTTTCTTACCAATTCTGTAACGTTCCTTTAAACAGGATACTATTCTATACAAAAAAACCAAGAGTTTCCAACAAGATTAGATACGAAAACAATGTCTTTTCACTAAGGCAGTAGCTCCCTCCTTTTCAAACAAAAGTGAACCCGCCTTCGTATTAGAGAGAACAAGTCTGACCTAGTTAATTAATGTAAACACTGTTTAAAACAATTACCAGATACATACCAGTTATACCAGTATGCGTGATAAATAATAACAACAATAATAAATATTATAGAGAAAATTTATTTTGTTTTTGACCCATACACCGATGTGTGTTAGCATTGTAAACTCAGGATACTTTCCCGAGTCCCGTGAAAAAACATATTCCGTGATCAAAATATCATGTTCCTCGGGTGGGATTCGAACCCGGGACCCCTGAAGTTCAAGAGCAGTGTATTGTCAACTAGGCTACCGACGTTGCCCGATAACTAGAGGAAGTTTGAGTCCTAATGTTTTGGCAGCGGGTAAGACAAAATGAACAATAAAGAAATTGAAGAATGCAAATTTAATCTGGTGGGAAAATATAAAAGGTTACGCTCCGGAAGTGTCAGGCATTCAGGCGCCGGTTCAGTTAATGGCACACACTGGCCCCTCCCCTTTGCCATATAGAACCCTTCAGGATTTGCATCCGACCCAGAGCACATCCCCCCCTGCCTCGAACCCTAGCCACCACGCGGGCCCTGTCCCTTTAGGGGAGAAAACAAGGCAGATCCCAATCACACTGTCCCATCAGGGGCAGCAAAAAGCCTTGAATCTATATTAGAGACAGACGGTATTCGAACCCGGACCGGGTGATCCGAGTTGCTGAAACAGTCCCAGCACCTTACGCACTGCGCTACAGTGTTGGTGCTTAAAAACTGGTGTTTTCATGGTCATAATCAATAGACCGATTGCGCTCCGTGCCTCACGTGACATAGTGGGTAAAATGTAAACAAACACGGCGTACTGCATATAAACGTGCTATAAGAAGACACGATTACTGTTGCAATTTCTAGCTCAATAAAGACTCAATTCGAAGAATATTCCGGATTTTGTCATTATTTGAGACCTTACGGATGGCTGAACAATGCCAGTAACAGGTTAAACAAACAGTCGCCCAAGTAGGAAATTCCACGAGAATGTTAACACGATGTCATGTGTTTATGCACGGAAAGCGTGGTTTCATTGCCCTCGTTGTAATGATTTTGCTGCTAATATTGTAAATACAAATCTCCTGAAGAAGCTGCAAATTCATTTATTTTCACCCTCAAGTTATTTTAAATTGGAAGGGGTAGAGTCGGACGCCTTAAAAATAATTGCGGTCTCGGCCATTGGTCCAGCCCTACTTCACGCCGTGTACAGCACAAAATCCACGGCGCGTGAGCTCGCTATAACCTCAGTAATTTACGTAATCTAACAATACTCTCAAAAGAACCCGTTTTGTAGAAGAATACTTGAAATATCAAACAGCAAAAGTGATTTAAATCAACAGTACAACATTCAACTTATTAATAGGGCTTCGTTTTTAGTCGAAAATACAGCCGATTATGGCCCATCGGCGCGCGTTTCCCCATATCTTTCCTGTGCAGCTTTGTTTTTCTATAACAAAGTGAAAATAATATGATAAAAAAATCACAAAAACAAAACGCCTGGCAGAAATGTACAAACAGTTTGACTACATATATTTAAAGGGTCTATACTTTTTGTAGACCAAAGTTTAATGTGAATATGTGGACACTGTGTTTTGTGTACAAAAAGTACCCAAACCCTTTAAAACCAGAAAACTTAGCAAGACATTAAAATGGTTTTAGGTGTTCAGAAGCTTGGTGAGGTAGGGCAATGGGCTATTTTGATATCTGTTGGTTTTACAGCTAAACAAAGCAAACTTAGCTCTCTGGCGCAATTGCAGGGACGAGTTGTTTTCAGACGCAGTGAACCACCTCGAAAATTTCACAGAATCTCACATAATTGTGTGCTTTGTGTAATCATTGATGAAGACATTTTAACTCGCACAACAAGTTTAAAATGCAACAATTGCCATGCCCTCACGTACAAAAACATAATGCCGTATTGCACTTGCACCCTTCAGCATCTGTGCGCCCCTACCCAGCATCTGCGCCCGTCCCAGCATCTATGAGTGAGACCAGGAAGCTTGAACCCAGCAAACTGTGTCCCTGGTGTGCCAAAGCAAGGGCTTGCTCTGTGTCCAAATGAACAGAGGAAACTTACCAAAGACAAACAAATTGATCCAGTTGAATATTGAAATAAGGACTTCACATCATTCGGCCATCACAATCCTGTCCACTTGGGTTGCCATTCTGACCGTGATGTTGCCTTTGTTTCCTCGTAACGCAAATGTACAGGTTTTACGAAGAATACCATCAAAAGTCAACCCACGGGCTGGTCCAGGGAGATTGCAAACAAACTAGTGTCGGCACTGAAGGCTTTGTCTTAAAGAACTGGGAAGCTGAACTTAATACATACAGTGACTTCGAGAGCATTCACCCACCTGAAGTACGGTTTAAGATGACCAGGTATTGTAGTAAATTAACTTCGCATTTCTTTGTATGACGAACCAAGAATGTTCTTTTGTTAAGGTTGGCATACTGCACAGCCATTTGGTGTTTGAGACGTATGTATACCCCCCAACACCCTCCTACCGTGTCTCCATTGTGTTTTGGGATCTCATGAATGAACTCCTTCGAGGATTTTTTAGAGGGTTTGGTATTTTGTGTACAAATGGGAAATAGTGTGAATTAGAGCCATAAGGTCACCATCTGTCACATACCAGCAGTGTTCAGCGTTTGGTTTCTTGCCAAAGTGGTGGCAATTCAATGGCATACGTCAGCACAAAATTTTCATGAGTGGTGGACTCCCTGTGAAAGCAATCGCAAGCCCCCCTTTCTTCTTATTTTGTTTTCATTATGTTCTGTGTATGTCGATAATTATTTATTTCCATGAGTTTACAGGTTGTGAATAGATCTGTACAAGAGTAGATAGTATGTTAGCTTATGAGGTCATTATGGGCACACCTCCTGCCAAATTTCGGCCAGTGCAAAGTGGCGGCATTTCGTGTCAAACGCCACCACCAAATCATGAAACAGTATAATGGTCGACTCATTGTAAAAGCAATAGTAATTACCCCCACCCCTTCAATGCAGAGCCATTCGTTGATCGAAATATGTGTTACCCCCCCCCATATTTTGTCTTCGCTGTGTTCTGTGGAACTTAGAAATTAATTCTCTCGGGGATTTTAGAAGGGGATTGGGTAAATTTGTACATGAGAAAAATAGTGTGTTAAAGATTTTGAACATTGTGGACACACCCCAAGGCACACCCCACCACTTAGGCATGTCGGGCAAAACTCAACTTGGTTTCGGTTGCTTGCCACAGTGGAAGCAATTCGTGGAAAACGCCGACAATTTTTTTAAACAAAAGTGTTGAATCAGCACAGGCGCGGATCTAATGGGGGTGCGGGGGCTATAGGCTCCGCCCCAAAAAGTTTAAGGTTAAGGGGAATACGGGTAAAAAAAAAATAAAAATCAAATTCCAGCTGTTTAAAATATACCTAGCAAAATTCAATATGGCCTCCATTTTAAGTCCTAAATACGTTTTTCCTTGAAGGTTGTGTTTAAGTCGGTTTCAATGCACAAATGTATAGTACACACGGAATGGGATACTTTCGTAGCTGAACTGTTGATGTAAAGTTTCACGCATAAATATTACCTATAGCAATTAGGTAAATGTTATGGAAAACACTCGAATATTGTCATTACCTGGATGCATGTCCCAACATTTGATGTATTCACTTTTGAATGTTTTTTTTAATGAAGACGGGAATAAAATTCAGACAGAGAAAATGAAATTCAATCTATCGCTCTTGCGGGTTGCTCAGAAACGATTTCAAAAACCTCCACTCTGATACCGAAAATTAAAAGTAGGCGGGATTTTTGTGCACAGAAAAAATCAAAAGTACAACGGGTCAATTTGACCCACAATCATTGCCCAATCTAAACAAGTTTAGCACCATTGGATGGACAGTTTCAAGGGCTTTCCTCCCGTACAAAAATTAGTGCTATGGGGATTCTCAAAGCGACGCTAGAGGCCAGGGAGTAAACCCAACACACCCCTTTAATTTGGGACATTTAATGCATGATATACACGGCATGTGGTGATTATTGGAGAAAACAAATATATGCGTTAAAAAAAGCCCGGACTTGAAAAAACTTTCAGCTATGCTTTTGAATCATTCTGGAACTAAAAACGCTAGAGAGACGCAGTTTGTACGGGCGTCATCCAGGCATGTTCTTGAATTCAAATTTCTTAAGTTTTAGAGCGGCTTCCACACTTCTTGATACCGAAAATTTAAAGTAGGCGGCTGTGCTCCGAAACGAATTCAACAAGCCTCCCTACGGGACTTTTGTGCACAGAAAAAAATCAAAAGTACAACGGGTCAATTTGACCCGTAATCATTGCCCAATCTAAACAAGTTAAGCACCATTGGATGGACAATTTCAAGGGCTTTCCTCTCGTACAAAAATTAGTGCTAAGGGGATTCTCAAAGCGACGGTAGAGGCCAGGTAGTAGACCCAACACACCCCATAAATATGGGATATTTAATGCATGATATACAAGGCATGTGGTGGTTATTGGAGAAAACAATTATATGCGTTAAAAAAAAGCCCGGACTTGAAAAAACTTTCAGTTATGCTTTTGAATCATTCTGGAACTAAAAACGCTAGAGAGACGCAGTTTGTACGGGCGTCATTCAGGCATGTCCCTGAATTCAAATTTCAAAGTTTTAGAGCGGCTTCCAGACTTCTTGATACCGAAAATTAAAAGTAGGCGGCTGTGCTCCGAAACGAACTCAACAAGCCACCCTACGGGATTTTTGTGCACAGAAAAAATCAAAAGTACAACGGGTCAATTTGACCCGAAATCATTGCCCAATCTAAACAAGTTTAGCACCATTGGATGGCCAATTTCAAGGGCTTTCCTCTCGTACAAAAAATTAGTGCTAAGGGGATTCTCAAAGCGACGCTTGATACCAGGGAGTAGACCCAACACACCCCATAAATATGGGACATTTAATGCATGATATACACGGCATGTGGTGATTATTGGAGAAAACAATTATATGCGTTAAAAAAAAGCCCGGACTTGAAAAAAATTTCAGCTATGCTTTTGAATCATTCTGGAACTAAAAACGCTAGAGAGACGCAGTTTGTACGGGCGTCATCCAGGCATGTCCCTGAATTCAAATTTCAAAGTGTTAGAGCGGCTTCCAGACTTCTTGATACGGAAAATTAAAAGTAGGCGGCTGTGCTCCGAAACGAACTCAACAAGCCTCCCTACAGGATTTTTGTGCACAGAAAAAATCAAAAGTACAACGGGTCAATTTGACCCAAAATCATTGCTCAATCTAAATAAATTTAGCACCATTGTATGGACAATTTCAAGGGCTTTCCTCTCGTACAAAAACTAGTGCTAAGGGGATTCTCAAAACGACGCTAGAGGCCAGGGAGTAGACCCAACACACCCCATAAATATGGGACATTTAATGCATGATATACACGGCATGTGGTGATTATTGGAGAAAACAAATATATGCGTTAAAAAAAAGCCCGGACTTGAAAAAACTTTCAGCTATGCTTTTGAATCATTCTGGAACTAAAAACGCTAGAGAGACGCAGTTTTTACGGGCGTCATCCAGGCATGTCCCTGAATTCGAACTTCAAAGTTTTAGAGCGGCTTCTAGACTGCTTGATACCGAAAATTTAAAAATAGGCGGCTGTGCTCCGAAACGAACTCAACAAGCCTCCCTACGGGAATTTTGTGCACAGAAAAAATCAAAAGTACAACGGGTCAATTTGACCCAAAATCATTGCTCAATCTAAACAAGTTTAGCACCATTGGATGGACAATTTCAGGGGCTTTCCTCTCGTACAAAAGTTAGTGCTAAGGGGATTCTCAAAGCGACGCTAGAGGCCAGGGAGTAGACCCAACACACCCCATAAATATGGGACATTTAATGCATGATATACACGGCATGTGGTGATTATTGGAGAAAACAAATATGTGCGTTAAAAAAAAACCCGGACTTGAAAAAACTTTCAGCTATGCTTTTGAATCATCCAGGAACTAAAAACGCTAGAGAGACGCATTTTGTACCTGCGTCATCCTGCCGTGTCCCTTAATTCAAATTTTAAAGTTTTAGAGCGGCTTCCAGACTTCTTGATACCGAAAATTAAAAGTAGTTGGCTGTGTTCCGAAACGAACTCAACAAGCCTCCCTACGGGATTTTTGTGCACAGAAAAAGTCAAAAGTACAACGGGTCAATTTGACCCAAAATCATTGCCCAATCTAAACAAGTTTAGCACCATTGGATGGACAATTTCAAGGGCTTTCCTCTCGTACAAAAATTAGTGCTATGGGGATTCTCAAAACGACGCTAGAGGCCAAGGAGTAGACCCAACACACCCCATAAATATGGGACATTTAATGCATGATATACACGGCATGTGGTGATTATTGGAGAAAACAATTATATGCGTTAAAAAAAAGCCCGGACTTGAAAAAACTTTCAGCTATGCTTTTGAATCATTCTGGAACTAAAAACGCTAGAGAGACGCAGTTTATACGGGCGTCATCCAGGCATGTCCCTGAATTCAAATTTCAAAGTTTTAGAGCGGCTTCCAGACTTCTTGATACCGAAAATTAAAAGTAGTTGGCTGTGCTCCGAAACGAACTCAACAAGCCTCCCTACGGGATTTTTGTGCACAGAAAAAAATCAAAAGTACAACGGGTCAATTTGACCCCAAATCATTGCTCAATCTAAACAAGTTTAGCACCATTGGATGGACAATTTCAAGGGCTTTCCTCTCGTACAACAATTAAAGCTAAGGGGATTCTCAAAACGACGCTAGAGGCCCGGGAGTAGACCCAACACACCCCATAAATATGGGATATTTAATGCATGATAAACACGGCATGTGGTGATTATTGGAGAAAACAATTATATGCGTTAAAAAAAAGCCCGGACTTGAAAAAACTTTCAGCTATGCTTTTGAATCATTCTGGGACTAAAAACGCTAGAGAGACGCAGTTTTGTACGGGCGTCATCCAGGCATGTCCCTTAATTCAAATTTTAAAGTTTTAGAGCGGCTTCCAGACTTCTTGATACCGAAAATTAAAAGTAGGCGGCTGTGCTCCGAAACGAACTCAACAAGCCTCCCTACGGGATTTTTGTGCACAGAAAAAGTCAAAAGTACGACGGGTCAATTTGACCCAAAATCATTGCTCAATCTAAACAAGTTTAGCACCATTGGATGGACAATTTCAAGGGCTTTCCTCTCGTACAAAAATTAGTGCTAAGGGGATTCTCAAAACGACGCTAGAGGCCAAGGAGTAGACCCAACACACCCCATAAATATGGGACATTTAATGCATGATATACACGGCATGTGGTGATTATTGGAGAAAACAAATATGTGCGTTAAAAAAAAACCCGGACTTGAAAAAACTTTCAGCTATGCTTTTGAATCATCCAGGAACTAAAAACGCTAGAGAGACGCATTTTGTACCTGCGTCATCCTGCCGTGTCCCTTAATTCAAATTTTAAAGTTTTAGAGCGGCTTCCAGACTTCTTGATACCGAAAATTAAAAGTAGTTGGCTGTGCTCCGAAACGAACTCAACAAGCCTCCCTACGGGATTTTTGTGCACAGAAAAAGTCAAAAGTACAACGGGTCAATTTGACCCAAAATCATTGCCCAATCTAAACAAGTTTAGCACGATTGGATGGACAATTTCAAGGGCTTTCCTCTCGTACAAAAATTAGTGCTATGGGGATTCTCAAAACGACGCTAGAGGCCAAGGAGTAGACCCAACACACCCCATAAATATGGGACATTTAATGCATGATATACACGGCATGTGGTGATTATTGGAGAAAACAATTATATGCGTTAAAAAAAAGCCCGGACTTGAAAAAACTTTCAGCTATGCTTTTGAATCATTCTGGAACTAAAAACGCTAGAGAGACGCAGTTTATACGGGCGTCATCCAGGCATGTCCCTGAATTCAAATTTCAAAGTTTTAGAGCGGCTTCCAGACTTCTTGATACCGAAAATTAAAAGTAGTTGGCTGTGCTCCGAAACGAACTCAACAAGCCTCCCTACGGGATTTTTGTGCACAGAAAAAAATCAAAAGTACAACGGGTCAATTTGACCCCAAATCATTGCTCAATCTAAACAAGTTTAGCACCATTGGATGGACAATTTCAAGGGCTTTCCTCTCGTACAAAAATTAGTGCTATGGGGATTCTCAAAACGACGCTAGAGGCCAAGGAGTAGACCCAACACACCCCATAAATATGGGACATTTAATGCATGATATACACGGCATGTGGTGATTATTGGAGAAAACAAATATGTGCGTTAAAAAAAAACCCGGACTTGAAAAAACTTTCAGCTATGCTTTTGAATCATCCAGGAACTAAAAACGCTAGAGAGACGCATTTTGTACCTGCGTCATCCTGCCGTGTCCCTTAATTCAAATTTTAAAGTTTTAGAGCGGCTTCCAGACTTCTTGATACCGAAAATTAAAAGTAGTTGGCTGTGCTCCGAAACGAACTCAACAAGCCTCCCTACGGGATTTTTGTGCACAGAAAAAGTCAAAAGTACAACGGGTCAATTTGACCCAAAATCATTGCCCAATCTAAACAAGTTTAGCACGATTGGATGGACAATTTCAAGGGCTTTCCTCTCGTACAAAAATTAGTGCTAAGGGGATTCTCAAAACGCCGCTAGAGGCTAGGGAGTAGACCCAACACACCCCATAAATATGGGACATTTAATGCATGATATACACGGCATGTGGTGATTATTGGAGAAAACAATTATATGCGTTAAAAAAAAGCCCGGACTTGAAAAAACTTTCAGCTATGCTTTTGAATCATTCTGGAACTAAAAACGCTAGAGAGACGCAGTTTATACGGGCGTCATCCAGGCATGTCCCTGAATTCAAATTTCAAAGTTTTAGAGCGGCTTCCAGACTTCTTGATACCGAAAATTAAAAGTAGTTGGCTGTGCTCCGAAACGAACTCAACAAGCCTCCCTACGGGATTTTTGTGCACAGAAAAAAATCAAAAGTACAACGGGTCAATTTGACCCCAAATCATTGCTCAATCTAAACAAGTTTAGCACCATTGGATGGACAATTTCAAGGGCTTTCCTCTCGTACAAAAATTAGTGCTATGGGGATTCTCAAAACGACGCTAGAGGCCAAGGAGTAGACCCAACACACCCCATAAATATGGGACATTTAATGCATGATATACACGGCATGTGGTGATTATTGGAGAAAACAATTATATGCGTTAAAAAAAAGCCCGGACTTGAAAAAACTTTCAGCTATGCTTTTGAATCATTCTGGAACTAAAAACGCTAGAGAGACGCAGTTTATACGGGCGTCATCCAGGCATGTCCCTGAATTCAAATTTCAAAGTTTTAGAGCGGCTTCCAGACTTCTTGATACCGAAAATTAAAAGTAGTTGGCTGTGCTCCGAAACGAACTCAACAAGCCTCCCTACGGGATTTTTGTGCACAGAAAAAATCAAAAGTACAACGGGTCAATTTGACCCAAAATCATTGCCCAATCTAAACAAGTTTAGCACCATTGGATGGACAATTTCAAGGGCTTTCCTCTCGTACAAAAATTAGTGCTATGGGGATTCTGAAAGCGACGCTAGAGGCCAGGGAGTAGACCCAACACACCCCATAAATATGGGACATTTAATGCATGATATACACGGCATGTGGTGATTATTGGAGAAAACAAATATATGCGTTAAAAAAAAGCCCGGACTTGAAAAAACTTTCAGCTATGCTTTTGAATCATCCAGGAACTAAAAACGCTAGAGAGACGCATTTTGTACCTGCGTCATCCTGCCGTGTCCCTAAATTCAAATTTTAAAGTTTTAGAGCGGCTTCCAGACTTCTTGATACCGAAAATTAAAAGTAGGCGGCTGTGCTCCGAAACGAACTCAACAAGCCTCCCTACGGGATTTTTGTGCACAGAAAAAGTCAAAAGTACAACGGGTCAATTTGACCCAAAATCATTGCCCAATCTAAACAAGTTTAGCACCATTGGACGGACAATTTCAAGGGCTTTCCTCTCGTACAAAAATTAGTGCTATGGGGATTCTCAAAACGACGCTAGAGGCCAAGGAGTAGACCCAACACACCCCATAAATATGGGACATTTAATGCATGATATACACGGCATGTGATGATTATTGGAGAAAACAAATATATGCGTTAAAAAAAAGCCCGGACTTGAAAAAACTTTCAGCTATGCTTTTGAATCATCCAGGAACTAAAAACGCTAGAGAGACGCATTTTGTACCTGCGTCATCCTGCCGTGTCCCTAAATTCAAATTTTAAAGTTTTAGAGCGGCTTCCAGACTTCTTGATACCGCAAATTAAAAGTAGGCGGCTGTGCTCCGAAACGAACTCAACAAGCCTCCCTACGGGATTTTTGTGCACAGAAAAAGTCAAAAGTACAACGGGTCAATTTGACCCAAAATCATTGCTCAATCTAAACAAGTTTAGCACCATTGGATGGACAATTTCAAGGGCTTTCCTCTCGTACACAAATTAGTGCTATGGAGATTCTCAAAACGACGCTAGAGGCCAAGGAGTAGACCCAACACACCCCATAAATATGGGACATTTAATGCATGATATACACGGCATGTGGTGATTATTGGAGAAAACAATTATATGCGTTAAAAAAAAGCCCGGACTTGAAAAAACTTTCAGCTATGCTTTTGAATCATTCTGGAACAAAAAACGCCAGAGAGACGCAGTTTGTACGGGCGTCATTCAGGCATGTCCCTGAATTCAAATTTCAAAGTTTTAGAGCGGCTTCCAGACTTCTTGATACCGAAAATTAAAAGTAGTTGGCTGTGCTCCGAAACGAACTCAACAAGCCTCCCTACGGGATTTTTGTGCACAGAAAAAGTCAAAAGTACAACGGGTCAATTTGACCCCAAATCATTGCTCAATCTAAACAAGTTTAGCACCATTGGATGGACAATTTCAAGGGCTTTCCTCTCGTACAAAATTAGTGCTATGGGGATTCTCAAAACGACGCTAGAGGCCAGGGAGTAGACCCAACAAACCCCATAAATAAGGGACATTTAATGCATGGTATACACGGCATGTGGGGAGTTTTGCGTACAGAGCTGTCGGAGAGAAAAACAAAATGTACAACGGGTAATTTCGATCCCAGTATCCTGCTCAATCTTCAAAATTTTACCACCACAGGATTGCCATGTTCAAGGGCTTTCCTCTCGTACCAAACTTAAAGCTCTGACGATTTTTAAGGCGGGGCCAGATGCGACGGCGCGAGCAGGCACTCATTAGAAATTGACGTACACTGTGCGTGTATACAGCGTATACAAAGACACGGCGCAGTCAGGGTTCCAGCCAACAATAAGGGGGTCATTGAAAAAATAGGCCGGACAATTAAAAACTTTCAGCTACGCTCTGGAATTAGTCTGGAACCAAAAATGCTAGGGAGATGCAGTTTGTACCTTAGTGATGCTTGCATATTCCTGCGTCCATTTTTTAAAGGTTTAGGGCGACTTGCACACTTCTTGAAAGGAAAAAGCTCAAGTAGGCGGGGTTGCTCAGAAACGATTTCAACAGCCTCCACTATGGGAGTTTTGCGCACAGAGCTGTCGGAGAGAAAAACAAAATGTTCAACGGGTAATTTCGATCCCAGTATCCTGCTCAATCTTCAAAATTTTACCACCACAGGATTGCCATGTTCAAGGGCTTTCCTCTCGTACCAAACTAAAAGCTCTGACATTTTTTAAGGCGGGGCCAGATGCAACGGCGCGAGCAGGCACCCATTAGAAATTGACGTACACTGTGCGTGTATACAGCGTATACAAAGACACGGCGCAGTCAGGGTTCCAACCAACAATAAGGGGGTCATTGAAAAAATAGGCCGGACAATTAAAAACTTTCAGCTACGCTCTGGAATAACTCTGGAACCAAAAATGGTAGGGAGATGCAGTTTGTACCTTAGTCATGCTGGCATATTCCTGCGTCCATTTTTCAAAAGTTTAGGGCGACTTGTACACTTCTTGATAGGAAAAAGCTCAAGTAGGCGGGGTTGGTCAGAAACGATTTCAACAGCCTCTACTATGGGAGTTTTGCGCACAGAGCTGTCGGAGAGAAAAACAAAATGTACAACGGGTAATTTCGATCCCAGTATCCTGCTCAATCTTCAAAAAATTACCACCACAGGATTGCCATGTTCAAGGGCTTTCCTCTCGTACCAAACTTAAAGCTCTGACGATTTTTAAGGCGGGGCCAGATGCGACGGCGCGAGCAGGCACCCATTAGAAATTGACGTACACTGTGCGTGTATACAGCGTGTACAAATACACGGCGCAGTCAGGGTTCCAGCGAACAATAAGGGGGTCATTGAAAAAATAGGCCGGACAATTAAAAACTTTCAGCTACGCTCTGGAATAACTCTGGAACCAAAAATGCTAGGGAGATGCAGTTTGTACCTTAGTCATGCTGGCATATTCCTGCGTCCATCTCTTAAAGGTTTAGGGCGACTTGCACACTTCTTGATAGGAAAAAGCTCAAGTAGGCGGGGTTGCTCAGAAACGATTTCAACAGCCTCCACTATGGGAGTTTTGCGCACAGAGCTGTCGGAGAGAAAAACAAAATGTTCAACGGGTAATTTCGATCCCAGTATCCTGCTCAATCTTCAAAATTTTACCACCACAGGATTGCCATGTTCAAGGGCTTTCCTCTCGTATCAAACTTAAAGCTCTGACGATTTTTAAGGCGGGGCCAGTTGCGACGGCGCGGGCAGGCACCCATTAGAAATTGACGTACACTGTGCGTGTATACAGCGTATACAAAGACAAGGCGCAGTCAGGGTTCCAACCAACAATAAGGGGGGTCATTGAAAAAATAGGCCGGACAATTAAAAACTTTCAGCTACGCTCTGGAATAACTCTGTAACCAAAAATACTAGGGAGATGCAGTTTGTACCTCAGTCATGCTGGCATATTCCTGCGTCCATTTTTTAAAAGTTTAGGGCGACTTGTACACTTCTTGATAGGAAAAAGCTCAAGTAGGCGGGGTTGCTCAGAAACGATTTCAACAGCCTCCACTAAGGGAGTTTTGCGTACAGAGCTGTCGGAGAGAAAAACAAAATGTACAAAGGGTAATTTCGATCCCAGTATCCTGCTCAATCTTCAAAATTTTACCACCACAGGATTGCCATGTTCAAGGGCTTTCCTCTCGTACCAAACTAACAGCTCTGACGATTTTTAAGGCGGGGCCAGATGCGACGGCGCGAGCAGGCACCCATTAGAAATTGACGTACACTGTGCGTGTATACAGCGTATACAAAGACACGGCGCAGTCAGGGTTCCAACCAACAATAAGGGGGTCATTGAAAAAATAGGCCGGACAATTAAAAACTTTCAGCTACGCTCTGGAATAACTCTGGAACCAAAAATGCTAGGGAGATGCAGTTTGTACCTTAGTCATGCTGGCATATTCCTGGGTCCATTTTTTAAAGGTTTAGGGCAACTTGTACACTTCTTGATAGGAAAAAGCTCAAGTAGGCGGGGTTGGTCAGAAACGATTTCAACAGCCTCCACTACGGGAGTTTTGCGCACAGAGCTGTCGGAGAGAAAAACAAAATGTACAACGGGTAATTTCGATCCCAGTATCCTGCTCAATCTTCAAAATTTTACCACCACAGGATTGCCAAGTTCAAGGGCTTTACTCTCGTACCAAACTTAAAGCTCTGACGAATTTTAAGGCGGAGCCAGATGCGACGGCGCGAGCAGGCACCCATTAGAAATTGACGTACACTGTGCGTGTATACAGCGTATACAAAGACACGGCGCAGTCAGGGTTCCAACCAACAATAAGGGGGGTCATTGAAAAAATAGGCCGGACAATTAAAAACTTTCAGCTACGCTCTGGAATAACTCTGGAACCAAAAATGGTAGGGAGATGCAGTTTGTACCTTAGTCATGCTGGCATATTCCTGCGTCCATTTTTCAAAAAACTTAGGGCGACTTGTACACTTCTTGATAGGAAAAAGCTCAAGTAGGCGGGGTTGGTCAGAAACGATTTCAACAGCCTCCACTATGGGAGTTTTGCGCACAGAGCTGTCGGAGAGAAAACAAAATGTACAACGGGTGATTTCGATCCCAGTATCCTGCTCAATCTTCAAAATTTTACCACCACAGGATTGCCATGTTCAAGGGCTTTCCTCTCGTACCAAACTTAAAGCTCTGACGATTTTTAAGGCGGGGCCAGATGCGACGGCGCGAGCAGGCACCCATTAGAAATTGACGTACACTGTGCGTGTATACAGCGTATACAAAGACACGGCGGAGTCAGGGTTCCAACCATCCTAAAGGTGGCTCATTGAAAAAATAGGCCGGACAATTAAAAACTTTCAGCTACGCTCTGGAATAACTCTGGAACCAAAAATGGTAGGGAGATGCAGTTTGTACCTTAGTCATGCTGGCATATTCCTGCGTCCATTTTTCAAAAGTTTAGGGCGACTTGTACACTTCTTGATAGGAAAAAGCTCAAGTAGGCGGGGTTGGTCAGAAACGATTTCAACAGCCTCTACTATGGGAGTTTTGCGCACAGAGCTGTCGGAGAGAAAAACAAAATGTACAACGGGTAATTTCGATCCCAGTATCCTGCTCAATCTTCAAAATTTTACCACCACAGGATTGCCATGTTCAAGGGCTTTCCTCTCGTACCAAACTCAAAGCTCTGACGATTTTTAAGGCGGGGCCACATGCGACGGCGCGAGCAGGCACCCATTAGAAATTGACGTACACTGTGCGTGTATACAGCGTGTACAAATACACGGCGCAGTCAGGGTTCCAGCCAACAATAAGGGGGTCATTGAAAAAATAGGCCGGACAATTAAAAACTTTCAGCTACGCTCTGGAATAACTCTGGAACCAAAAATGCTAGGGAGATGCAGTTTGTACCTTAGTCATGCTGGCATATTCCTGCGTCCATCTCTTAAAGGTTTAGGGCGACTTGCACACTTCTTAATAGGGAAAAGCTCAAGTAGGCGGGGTTGCTCAGAAACGATTTCAACAGCCTCCACTATGGGAGTTTTGCGTACAGAGCTGTCGGAGAGAAAAACAAAATGTACAACGGGTAATTTCGATCCCAGTATCCATCCTGCTCAATCTTCAAAATGTTACCACCACAGGATTGCCATGTTCAAGGGCTTTCCTCTCGTACCAAACTTAAAGCTCTGACGATTTTTAAGGCGGGGCCAGATGCGACCGCGCGGGCAGGCACCCATTAGAAATTGACGTACACTGTGCGTGTATACAGCGTATACAAGACAAGGCGCAGTCAGGGTTCCAGCCAACAATAAGGGGGGTCATTGAAAAAATAGGCCGGACAATTAAAAACTTTCAGCTACGCTCTGGAATTAGTCTGGAACCAAAAATGCTAGGGAGATGCAGTTTGTACCTTAGTGATGCTTGCATATTCCTGCGTCCATTTTTTAAAGGTTTAGGGCGACTTGCACACTTCTTGAAAGGAAAAAGCTCAAGTAGGCGGGTTGCTCAGAAACGATTTCAACAGCCTCCACTATAGGAGTTTTGCGCACAGAGCTGTCGGAGAGAAAAACAAAATGTTCAACGGGTAATTTCGATCCCAGTATCCTGCTCAATCTTCAAAATTTTACCACCACAGGATTGCCATGTTCAAGGGCTTTCCTCTCGTACCAAACTAAAAGCTCTGACATTTTTTAAGGCGGGGCCAGATGCAACGGCGCGAGCAGGCACCCATTAGAAATTGACGTACACTGTGCGTGTATACAGCGTATACAAAGACACGGCGCAGTCAGGGTTCCAACCAACAATAAGGGGGGTCATTGAAAAAATAGGCCGGACAATTAAAAACTTTCAGCTACGCTCTGGAATAACTCTGGAACCAAAAATGGTAGGGAGATGCAGTTTGTACCTTAGTCATGCTGGCATATTCCTGCGTCCATTTTTCAAAAGTTTAGGGCGACTTGTACACTTCTTGATAGGAAAAAGCTCAAGTAGGCGGGGTTGGTCAGAAACGATTTCAACAGCCTCTACTATGGGAGTTTTGCGCACAGAGCTGTCGGAGAGAAAAACAAAATGTACAACGGGTAATTTCGATCCCAGTATCCTGCTCAATCTTCAAAAATTTACCACCACAGGATTGCCATGTTCAAGGGCTTTCCTCTCGTACCAAACTTAAAGCTCTGACGATTTTTAAGGCGGGGCCAGATGCGACGGCGCGAGCAGGCACCCATTAGAAATTGACGTACACTGTGCGTGTATACAGCGTGTACAAATACACGGCGCAGTCAGGGTTCCAGCGAACAATAAGGGGGTCATTGAAAAAATAGGCCGGACAATTAAAAACTTTCAGCTACGCTCTGGAATAACTCTGGAACCAAAAATGCTAGGGAGATGCAGTTTGTACCTTAGTCATGCTGGCATATTCCTGCGTCCATCTCTTAAAGGTTTAGGGCGACTTGCACACTTCTTGATAGGAAAAAGCTCAAGTAGGCGGGGTTGCTCAGAAACGATTTCAACAGCCTCCACTATGGGAGTTTTGCGTACAGAGCTGTCGGAGAGAAAAACAAAATGTACAACGGGTAATTTCGATCCCAGTATCCTGCTCAATCTTCAAAATTTTACCACCACAGGATTGCCATGTTCAAGGGCTTTCCTCTCGTACCAAACCTAAAGCTCTGACGATTTTTAAGGCGGGGCCAGATGCGACGGCGCGAGCAGGCACTCATTAGAAATTGACGTACACTGTGCGTGTATACAGCGTATACAAAGACACGGCGCAGTCAGGGTTCCAGCCAACAATAAGGGGGTCATTGAAAAAATAGGCCGGACAATTAAAAACTTTCAGCTACGCTCTGGAATAACTCTGGAACCAAAAATGCTAGGGAGATGCAGTTTGTACCTTAGTCATGCTGGCATATTCCTGCGTCCATCTCTTAAAGGTTTAGGGCGACTTGCACACTTCTTGATAGGAAAAAGCTCAAGTAGGCGGGGTTGCTCAGAAACGATTTCAACAGCCTCCACTATGGGAGTTTTGCGTACAGAGCTGTCGGAGAGAAAAACAAAATGTACAACGGGTAATTTCGATCCCAGTATCCTGCTCAATCTTCAAAATTTTACCACCACAGGATTGCCATGTTCAAGGGCTTTCCTCTCGTACCAAACTTAAAGCTCTGACGATTTTTAAGGCGGGGCCAGATGCGACGGCGCGAGCAGGCACTCATTAGAAATTGACGTACACTGTGCGTGTATACAGCGTATACAAAGACACGGCGCAGTCAGGGTTCCAGCCAACAATAAGGGGGTCATTGAAAAAATAGGCCGGACAATTAAAAACTTTCAGCTACGCTCTGGAATTAGTCTGGAACCAACAATGCTAGGGAGATGCAGTTTGTACCTTAGTGATGCTTGCATATTCCTGCGTCCATTTTTTAAAGGTTTAGGGCGACTTGCACACTTCTTGAAAGGAAAAAGCTCAAGTAGGCGGGGTTGCTCAGAAACGATTTCAACAGCCTCCACTATGGGAGTTTTGCGCACAGAGCTGTCGGAGAGAAAAACAAAATGTTCAACGGGTAATTTCGATCCCAGTATCCTGCTCAATCTTCAAAATTTTACCACCACAGGATTGCCATGTTCAAGGGCTTTCCTCTCGTATCAAACTTAAAGCTCTGACGATTTTTAAGGCGGGGCCAGTTGCGACGGCGCGGGCAGGCACCCATTAGAAATTGACGTACACTGTGCGTGTATACAGCGTATACAAAGACAAGGCGCAGTCAGGGTTCCAGCCAACAATAAGGGGGTCATTGAAAAAATAGGCCGGACAATTAAAAACTTTCAGCTACGCTCTGGAATAACTCTGGAACCAAAAATGGTAGGGAGATGCAGTTTGTACCTTAGTCATGCTGGCATATTCCTGCGTCCATTTTTCAAAAGTTTAGGGCGACTTGTACACTTCTTGATAGGAAAAAGCTCAAGTAGGCGGGGTTGGTCAGAAACGATTTCAACAGCCTCTACTATGGGAGTTTTGCGCACAGAGCTGTCGGAGAGAAAAACAAAATGTACAACGGGTAATTTCGATCCCAGTATCCTGCTCAATCTTCAAAAATTTACCACCACAGGATTGCCATGTTCAAGGGCTTTCCTCTCGTACCAAACTTAAAGCTCTGACGATTTTTAAGGCGGGGCCAGATGCGACGGCGCGAGCAGGCACCCATTAGAAATTGACGTACACTGTGCGTGTATACAGCGTGTACAAATACACGGCGCAGTCAGGGTTCCAGCGAACAATAAGGGGGTCATTGAAAAAATAGGCCGGACAATTAAAAACTTTCAGCTACGCTCTGGAATAACTCTGGAACCAAAAATGCTAGGGAGATGCAGTTTGTACCTTAGTCATGCTGGCATATTCCTGCGTCCATCTCTTAAAGGTTTAGGGCGACTTGCACACTTCTTGATAGGAAAAAGCTCAAGTAGGCGGGGTTGCTCAGAAACGATTTCAACAGCCTCCACTATGGGAGTTTTGCGTACAGAGCTGTCGGAGAGAAAAACAAAATGTACAACGGGTAATTTCGATCCCAGTATCCTGCTCAATCTTCAAAATTTTACCACCACAGGATTGCCATGTTCAAGGGCTTTCCTCTCGTACCAAACTTAAAGCTCTGACGATTTTTAAGGCGGGGCCAGATGCGACGGCGCGAGCAGGCACTCATTAGAAATTGACGTACACTGTGCGTGTATACAGCGTATACAAAGACACGGCGCAGTCAGGGTTCCAGCCAACAATAAGGGGGTCATTGAAAAAATAGGCCGGACAATTAAAAACTTTCAGCTACGCTCTGGAATAACTCTGGAACCAAAAATGCTAGGGAGATGCAGTTTGTACCTTAGTCATGCTGGCATATTCCTGCGTCCATCTCTTAAAGGTTTAGGGCGACTTGCACACTTCTTGATAGGAAAAAGCTCAAGTAGGCGGGGTTGCTCAGAAACGATTTCAACAGCCTCCACTATGGGAGTTTTGCGTACAGAGCTGTCGGAGAGAAAAACAAAATGTACAACGGGTAATTTCGATCCCAGTATCCTGCTCAATCTTCAAAATTTTACCACCACAGGATTGCCATGTTCAAGGGCTTTCCTCTCGTACCAAACTTAAAGCTCTGACGATTTTTAAGGCGGGGCCAGATGCGACGGCGCGAGCAGGCACTCATTAGAAATTGACGTACACTGTGCGTGTATACAGCGTATACAAAGACACGGCGCAGTCAGGGTTCCAGCCAACAATAAGGGGGTCATTGAAAAAATAGGCCGGACAATTAAAAACTTTCAGCTACGCTCTGGAATTAGTCTGGAACCAACAATGCTAGGGAGATGCAGTTTGTACCTTAGTGATGCTTGCATATTCCTGCGTCCATTTTTTAAAGGTTTAGGGCGACTTGCACACTTCTTGAAAGGAAAAAGCTCAAGTAGGCGGGGTTGCTCAGAAACGATTTCAACAGCCTCCACTATGGGAGTTTTGCGCACAGAGCTGTCGGAGAGAAAAACAAAATGTTCAACGGGTAATTTCGATCCCAGTATCCTGCTCAATCTTCAAAATTTTACCACCACAGGATTGCCATGTTCAAGGGCTTTCCTCTCGTATCAAACTTAAAGCTCTGACGATTTTTAAGGCGGGGCCAGTTGCGACGGCGCGGGCAGGCACCCATTAGAAATTGACGTACACTGTGCGTGTATACAGCGTATACAAAGACAAGGCGCAGTCAGGGTTCCAACCAACAATAAGGGGGGTCATTGAAAAAATAGGCCGGACAATTAAAAACTTTCAGCTACGCTCTGGAATAACTCTGTAACCAAAAATACTAGGGAGATGCAGTTTGTACCTCAGTCATGCTGGCATATTCCTGCGTCCATTTTTTAAAAGTTTAGGGCGACTTGTACACTTCTTGATAGGAAAAAGCTCAAGTAGGCGGGGTTGCTCAGAAACGATTTCAACAGCCTCCACTATGGGAGTTTTGCGTACAGAGCTGTCGGAGAGAAAAACAAAATGTACAAAGGGTAATTTCGATCCCAGTATCCTGCTCAATCTTCAAAATTTTACCACCACAGGATTGCCATGTTCAAGGGCTTTCCTCTCGTACCAAACTTAAAGCTCTGACGATTTTTAAGGCGGGGCCAGATGCGACGGCGCGAGCAGGCACCCATTAGAAGATGACGTACACTGTGCGTGTATACAGCGTATACAAAGACAAGGCGCAGTCAGGGTTCCAACCAACAATAAGGGGGGTCATTGAAAAAATAGGCCGGACAATTAAAAACTTTCAGCTACGCTCTGGAATAACTCTGAAACCAAAAATACTAGGGAGATGCAGTTTGTACCTCAGTCATGCTGGCATATTCCTGCGTCCATTTTTCAAAAGTTTAGGGCGACTTGTACACTTCTTGATAGGAAAAAGCTCAAGTAGGCGGGGCTGGTCAGAAACGATTTCAACAGCCTCCACTATGGGAGTTTTGCGCACAGAGCTGTCGGAGAGAAAAACAAAATGTACAACGGGTGATTTCGATCCCAGTATCCTGCTCAATCTTCAAAATTTTACCACCGAAGGATTGCCATGTTCAAGGGCTTTCCTCTCGTACCAAACTTAAAGCTCTGACGATTTTTAAGGCGGGGCCAGATGCGACGGCGCGAGCAGGCACCCATTAGAAATTGACGTACACTGTGCGTGTATACAGCGTATACAAATACACGGCGCAGTTAGGGTTCCAGCCAACAATCAGGGGGTCATTGAAAAAATAGGCCGGACAATTAAAAACTTTCAGCTACGCTCTGGAATAACTCTGGAACCAAAAATGCTAGGGAGATGCAGTTTGTACCTTAGTCATGCTGGCATATTCCTGCGTCCATTTTTTAAAGGTTTAGGGCGACTTGCACACTTCTTGATAGGAAAAAGCTCAAGTAGGCGGGGTTGCTCAGAAACGAATTCAACAGCCTCCACTATGGGAGTTTTGCGTACAGAGCTGTCGGAGAGAAAAACAAAATGTACAACGGGTAATTTCGATCCCAGTATCCTGCTCAATCTTCAAAATTTTACCACCACAGGATTGCCATGTTCAAGGGCTTTCCGTTCGTACCAAACTTAAAGCTCTGACGATTTTTAAGGCGGAGACAGATGCGACGGCGCGAGCAGGCACCCATTAGAAATTGACGTACACTGTGCGTGTATACAGCGTATACAAAGACACGGCGCAGTCAGGGTTCCAACCAACAATAAGGGGGTCATTGATAAAATAGGCCGGACAATTGAAAACTTTCAGCTACGCTCTGGAATAACTCTGGAACCAAAAATGCTAGGGAGATGCAGTTTGTACCTTAGTCATGCTGGCATATTCCTGCGTCCATTATTTAAAGGTTTAGGGCGACTTGCACACTACTTGATAGGAAAAAGCTCAAGTAGGCGGGTTGCTCAGAAACGATTTCAACAGCCTCCACTACTGGAGTTTTGCGCACACAGCTGTCGGAGAGAAAAACAAAATGTACAACGGGTAATTTCGATCCCAGTATCCTGCTCAATCTTCAAACTTTTACCACCACAGGATTGCCATGTTCAAGGGCTTTCCTCTCGTACCAAACTTAAAGCTCTGACGATTTTTAAGGCGGGGCCAGATGCGACGGCGCGAGCAGGCACCCATTAAAAATTGACGTACACTGTGCGTGTATACAGCGTGTAAAAAGACACGGCGCAGTCAGGGTTCCAACCAACAATAAGGGGGTCATTGAAAAAATAGGCCGGACAATTTAAAAACTTTCAGCTACGCTCTGGAATAACTCTGGAACCAAAAATGCTAGGGAGATGCAGTTTGTACCTTAGTCATGCTGGCATATTCCTGCGTCCATTTCTTAAAGGTTTAGGGCGACATGCACACTTCTTGATAGGAAAAAATTCAAGTAGGCGGGGTTGCTCAGAAACGATTTCAACAGCCTCCACTATGGGAGTTTTGCGCACAGAGCTGTCGGAGAGAAAAACAAAATGTACAATGGGTAATTTCGATCCTAGTATCCTGCTCAATCTTCAAAATTTTACCACCACAGGATTGCCATGTTCAAGGGCTTTCATCTCGTACCAAACTTAAATCTCTGACGATTATTAAGGCGGGGCCAGATGCGACGGCGCGGGCAGGCACCCATTAGAAATTGACGTACACTGTGCGTGTATACAGCGTATACAAAGACACGGCGCAGTCAGGGTTCCAACCAACAATAAGGGGGGTCATTGAAAAAATAGGCCAGACAATAAAAACTTTCAGCTACGCTCTGGAATAACTCTGGAACCAAAAATGCTAGGGAGATGCAGTTTGTACCTTAGTCATGCTGGCATATTCCTGCGTCCATTTTTTAAATGTTTAGGGCGACTTGTTCACTTCTTGATAGGAAAAAGCTCAAGTAGGCGGGGTTGCTCAGAAACGATTTCAACAGCCTCCACTATGGGAGTTTTGCGCACAGAGCTGTCGGAGAGAAAAACAAAATGTACAACGGGTAATTTCGATCCCAGTATCCTGCTCAATTTTCAAAATTTTACCACCACAGGATTGCCATGTTCAAGGGCTTTCCTCTCGTACCAAACTTAAAGCTCTGACGATTTTTAAGGCGGGGCCAGATGCGACGGCGCGAGCAGGCACCCATTAAAAATTGACGTACACTGTGCGTGTATACAGCGTGTAAAAAGACACGGCGCAGTCAGGGCTCCAACCAACAATAAGGGGGTCATTGAAAAAATAGGCCGGACAATTTAAAAACTTTCAGCTACGCTCTGGAATAACTCTGGAACCAAAAATGCTAGGGAGATGCAGTTTGTACCTTAGTCATGCTGGCATATTCCTGCGTCCATTTCTTAAAGGTTTAGGGCGACATGCACACTTCTTGATAGGAAAAAATTCAAGTAGGCGGGGTTGCTCAGAAACGATTTCAACAGCCTCCACTATGGGAGTTTTGCGCACAGAGCTGTCGGAGAGAAAAACAAAATGTACAATGGGTAATTTCGATCCTAGTATCCTGCTCAATCTTCAAAATTTTACCACCACAGGATTGCCATGTTCAAGGGCTTTCATCTCGTACCAAACTTAAATCTCTGACGATTATTAAGGCGGGGCCAGATGCGACGGCGCGGGCAGGCACCCATTAGAAATTGACGTACACTGTGCGTGTATACAGCGTATACAAAGACACGGCGCAGTCAGGGTTCCAACCAACAATAAGGGGGGTCATTGAAAAAATATGCCGGACAATTGAAAACTTTCAGCTACGCTCTGGAATAACTCTGGAACCAAAAATGCTAGGGAGATGCAGTTTGTACCTTAGTCATGCTGGCATATTCCTGCGTCCATTTTGTAAAAGGTTTAGGGCGACTTGTTCACTTCTTGATAGGAAAAAGCTCAAGTAGGCGGGGTTGCTCAGAAACGATTTCAACAGCCTCCACTATGGGAGTTTTGCGCACAGAGCTGTCGGAGAGAAAAACAAAATGTACAACGGGTAATTTCGATCCCAGTATCCTGCTCAATCTTCAAAATTTTACCACCACAGGATTGCCATGTTCAAGGGCTTTCCTCTCGTATCAAACTTAAAGCTATCACGATTATTAAGGCGGGGCCACATGCGACGGCGCGAGCAGGCACCCATTAGAAATTGACGTACACTGTGCGTGTATACAGCGTATACAAAGACACGGCGCAGTCAGGGTTCCAACCAACAATAAGGGGGTCATTGAAAAAATAGGCCGGACAATTAAAAACTTTCAGCTACGCTCTGGAATAACTCTGGAACCAAAAATGCTAGGGAGATGCAGTTTGTACCTTAGTCATGCTGGCACATTCTTGCGTCCATTTTTTAAATGTTTAGGGCGACTTGTTCACTTCTTGATAGGAAAAAATTCAAGTAGGCGGGGTTGCTCAGAAACGATTTCAACAACCTCCACTATGGGAGTTTTGCGCACAGAGCTGTCTTAGAGAAAAACAAAATGTACAACGGGTAATTTCGATCCCAGTATCCTGCTTAATCTTCAAAATTTTACCACCACAGGATTGCCATGTTCAAGGGCTTTCCTCTCGTACCAAACTTAAAGCTCTGACGATTTTTAAGGCGGGGCCAGATGCGACGGCGCGAGCAGGCACCCATTAGAAATTGACGTACACTGTGCGTGTATACAGCGTATACAAAGACACGGCGCAGTCAGGGTTCCAACCAACAATAAGGGGGTCATTGAAAAAATAGGCCGGACAATTAAAAACTTTCAGCTACGCTCTGGAATAACTCTGGAACCAAAAATGCTAGGGAGATGCAGTTTGTACCTTAGTCATGCTGGCATATTCCTGCGTCCATTTTGTAAAAGGTTTAGGGCGACTTGTACACTTCTTGATAGGAAAAAGCTCAAGTAGGCGGGGTTGCTCAGAAACGATTTCAACAGCCTCCACTAAGGGAGTTTTGTGCACAGAGCTGTCGGAGAAAAACAAAATGTACAACTTGTAATTTCGATACCAGTATCCTGCTCAATCTTCAAAGTTTTACCACCACAGGATTGTCATGTTCAAGGGCTTTCCTCTCGTACCAAACTTAAAGCTCTTACGATTTTTAAGGCGGGGCCAGATGCGACGGCGCAAGCAGGCACCCATCAGAAATTGACGTACACTGTGCGTGTATACAGCGTATACAAAGACACGGCGCAGTCAGGGTTCCAACCAACAATAAAGGGGTCATTGAAAAAATAGGCCAGACAATTAAATACTTTCAGCTACGCTCTGGAATAACTCTGGAACCAAAAATGCTAGGGAGATGCAGTTTGTACCTTAGTCATGCTGGCATATTCCTGCGTCCATTTTGAAAAGGTTTAGGGCGACTTGCACACTTCTTGATAGGAAAAAGCTCAAGTAGGCGGGGTTGCTCAGAAACGATTTCAACAGCCTCCACTAAGGAATTTTTGCGCACAGAGCTGTCGGAGAGAAAAACAAAATGTACAACGGGTAATTTCGATCCCAGTATCCTGCTCAATCTTCAAAATTTTACCACCACAGGATTGCCATGTTCAAGGGCTTTCCTCTCGTACCAAACTTAAAGCTCTGACGATTTTTAAGACGGGGCCAGATGCGACGGCGCGGGCAGGCACCCATTAGAAATTGACGTACACTGTGCGTGTATACAGCGTATACAAAGACACGGCGCAGTCAGGGTTCCAACCAACAATAAGGGGGGTCATTGAAAAAATAGGCCGGACAATAAAAACTTTCAGCTACGCTCTGGAATAACTCTGGAACCAAAAATGCTAGGGAGATGCAGTTTGTACCTTAGTCATGCTGGCATATTCCTGCGTCCATTTTTTAAATGTTTAGGGCGACTTGTTCACTTCTTGATAGGAAAAAGCTCAAGTAGGCGGGGTTGCTCAGAAACGATTTCAACAGCCTCCACTATGGGAGTTTTGCGCACAGAGCTGTCGGAGAGAAAAACAAAATGTACAACGGGTAATTTCGATCCCAGTATCCTGCTCAATCTTCAAAATTTTACCACCACAGGATTGCCATGTTCAAGGGCTTTCCTCTCGTATCAAACTTAAAGCTATCACGATTATTAAGTCGGGGCCACATGCGACGGCGCGAGCAGGCACCCATTAGAAATTGACGTACACTGTGCGTGTATACAGCGTATACAAAGACACGGCGCAGTCAGGGTTCCAACCAACAATAAGGGGGTCATTGAAAAAATAGGCCGGACAATTAAAAACTTTCAGCTACGCTCTGGAATAACTCTGGAACCAAAAATGCTAGGGAGATGCAGTTTGTACCTTAGTCATGCTGGCACATTCTTGCGTCCATTTTTTAAATGTTTAGGGCGACTTGTTCACTTCTTGATAGGAAAAAGTTCAAGTAGGCGGGGTTGCTCAGAAACGATTTCAACAGCCTCCACTATGGGAGTTTTGCGCACAGAGCTGTCGAAGAGAAAAACAAAATGTACAACGGGTAATTTCGATCCCAGTATCCTGCTCAATCTTCAACATTTTACCACCACAGGATTGCCATGTTCAAGGCTCTCCTCTCGTATCAAACTTAAAGCTCTGACGATTATTAAGGCGGGGCCACATGCGACGGCGCGAGCAGGCACCCATTAGAAATTGACGTACACTGTGCGTGTATACAGCGTATACAAAGACACGGCGCAGTCAGGGTTCCAACCAACAATCAGGGGGTCATTGAAAAAATAGGCCGGACAATTTAAAAACTTTCAGCTACGCTCTGGAATAACTCTGGAACCAAAAATGCTAGGGAGATGCAGTTTGTACCTTAGTCATGCTGGCACATTCTTGCGTCCATTTTTTAAATGTTTAGGGCGACTTGTTCACTTCTTGATAGGAAAAAGTTCAAGTAGGCGGGGTTGCTCAGAAACGATTTCAACAGCCTCCACTATGGGAGTTTTGCGCACAGAGCTGTCGGAGAGAAAAACAAAATGTACAACAGGTAATTTCGATCCCAGTATCCTGCTCAATCTTCAAAATTTTACCACCACAGGATTGCCATGTTCAAGGGCTTTCCTCTCGTACCAAACTTAAAGCTCTGACGATTTTTAAGACGGGGCCAGATGCGACGGCGCGAGCAGGCACCCATTAGAAATTGACGTACACTGTGCGTGTATACAGCGTATACAAAGACACGGCGCAGTCAGGGTTCCAACCAACAATAAGGGGGTCATTGAAAAAATAGGCCGGACAATTAAAAACTTTCAGCTACGCTCTGGAATAACTCTGGAACCAAAAATGCTAGGGAGATGCAGTTTGTACCTTAGTCATGCTGGCATATTCCTGCGTCCATTTTGTAAAAGGTTTAGGGCGACTTGTACACTTCTTGATAGGAAAAAGCTCAAGTAGGCGGGGTTGCTCAGAAACGATTTCAACAGCCTCCACTAAGGGAGTTTTGTGCACAGAGCTGTCGGAGAGAAAAACAAAATGTACAACGGGTAATTTCGATCCCAGTATCCTGCTCAATCTTCAAAATTTTACCACCACAGGATTGCCATGTTCAAGGGCTTTCCTCTCGTATCAAACTTAAAGCTATCACGATTATTAAGGCGGGGCCACATGCGACGGCGCGAGCAGGCACCCATTAGAAATTGACGTACACTGTGCGTGTATACAGCGTATACAAAGACACGGCGCAGTCAGGGTTCCAACCAACAATAAGGGGGTCATTGAAAAAATAGGCCGGACAATTAAAAACTTTCAGCTACGCTCTGGAATAACTCTGGAACCAAAAATGCTAGGGAGATGCAGTTTGTACCTTAGTCATGCTGGCACATTCTTGCGTCCATTTTTTAAATGTTTAGGGCGACTTGTTCACTTCTTGATAGGAAAAAATTCAAGTAGGCGGGGTTGCTCAGAAACGATTTCAACAACCTCCACTATGGGAGTTTTGCGCACAGAGCTGTCTTAGAGAAAAACAAAATGTACAACGGGTAATTTCGATCCCAGTATCCTGCTTAATCTTCAAAATTTTACCACCACAGGATTGCCATGTTCAAGGGCTTTCCTCTCGTACCAAACTTAAAGCTCTGACGATTTTTAAGGCGGGGCCAGATGCGACGGCGCGAGCAGGCACCCATTAGAAATTGACGTACACTGTGCGTGTATACAGCGTATACAAAGACACGGCGCAGTCAGGGTTCCAACCAACAATAAGGGGGTCATTGAAAAAATAGGCCGGACAATTAAAAACTTTCAGCTACGCTCTGGAATAACTCTGGAACCAAAAATGCTAGGGAGATGCAGTTTGTACCTTAGTCATGCTGGCATATTCCTGCGTCCATTTTGTAAAAGGTTTAGGGCGACTTGTACACTTCTTGATAGGAAAAAGCTCAAGTAGGCGGGGTTGCTCAGAAACGATTTCAACAGCCTCCACTAAGGGAGTTTTGTGCACAGAGCTGTCGGAGAAAAACAAAATGTACAACTTGTAATTTCGATACCAGTATCCTGCTCAATCTTCAAAGTTTTACCACCACAGGATTGTCATGTTCAAGGGCTTTCCTCTCGTACCAAACTTAAAGCTCTTACGATTTTTAAGGCGGGGCCAGATGCGACGGCGCAAGCAGGCACCCATCAGAAATTGACGTACACTGTGCGTGTATACAGCGTATACAAAGACACGGCGCAGTCAGGGTTCCAACCAACAATAAAGGGGTCATTGAAAAAATAGGCCAGACAATTAAATACTTTCAGCTACGCTCTGGAATAACTCTGGAACCAAAAATGCTAGGGAGATGCAGTTTGTACCTTAGTCATGCTGGCATATTCCTGCGTCCATTTTGAAAAGGTTTAGGGCGACTTGCACACTTCTTGATAGGAAAAAGCTCAAGTAGGCGGGGTTGCTCAGAAACGATTTCAACAGCCTCCACTAAGGAATTTTTGCGCACAGAGCTGTCGGAGAGAAAAACAAAATGTACAACGGGTAATTTCGATCCCAGTATCCTGCTCAATCTTCAAAATTTTACCACCACAGGATTGCCATGTTCAAGGGCTTTCCTCTCGTACCAAACTTAAAGCTCTGACGATTTTTAAGACGGGGCCAGATGCGACGGCGCGGGCAGGCACCCATTAGAAATTGACGTACACTGTGCGTGTATACAGCGTATACAAAGACACGGCGCAGTCAGGGTTCCAACCAACAATAAGGGGGGTCATTGAAAAAATAGGCCGGACAATAAAAACTTTCAGCTACGCTCTGGAATAACTCTGGAACCAAAAATGCTAGGGAGATGCAGTTTGTACCTTAGTCATGCTGGCATATTCCTGCGTCCATTTTTTAAATGTTTAGGGCGACTTGTTCACTTCTTGATAGGAAAAAGCTCAAGTAGGCGGGGTTGCTCAGAAACGATTTCAACAGCCTCCACTATGGGAGTTTTGCGCACAGAGCTGTCGGAGAGAAAAACAAAATGTACAACGGGTAATTTCGATCCCAGTATCCTGCTCAATCTTCAAAATTTTACCACCACAGGATTGCCATGTTCAAGGGCTTTCCTCTCGTATCAAACTTAAAGCTATCACGATTATTAAGTCGGGGCCACATGCGACGGCGCGAGCAGGCACCCATTAGAAATTGACGTACACTGTGCGTGTATACAGCGTATACAAAGACACGGCGCAGTCAGGGTTCCAACCAACAATAAGGGGGTCATTGAAAAAATAGGCCGGACAATTAAAAACTTTCAGCTACGCTCTGGAATAACTCTGGAACCAAAAATGCTAGGGAGATGCAGTTTGTACCTTAGTCATGCTGGCACATTCTTGCGTCCATTTTTTAAATGTTTAGGGCGACTTGTTCACTTCTTGATAGGAAAAAGTTCAAGTAGGCGGGGTTGCTCAGAAACGATTTCAACAGCCTCCACTATGGGAGTTTTGCGCACAGAGCTGTCGAAGAGAAAAACAAAATGTACAACGGGTAATTTCGATCCCAGTATCCTGCTCAATCTTCAACATTTTAC
The DNA here is from genome assembly GCF_032118995.1 of Asterias amurensis. Taxonomy (NCBI): domain Eukaryota; kingdom Metazoa; phylum Echinodermata; class Asteroidea; order Forcipulatida; family Asteriidae; genus Asterias; species Asterias amurensis. The sequence continues at coordinate 8,702,753 of NC_092652.1, forward strand.
CACCACAGGATTGCCATGTTCAAGGCTCTCCTCTCGTATCAAACTTAAAGCTCTGACGATTATTAAGGCGGGGCCACATGCGACGGCGCGAGCAGGCACCCATTAGAAATTGACGTACACTGTGCGTGTATACAGCGTATACAAAGACACGGCGCAGTCAGGGTTCCAACCAACAATCAGGGGGTCATTGAAAAAATAGGCCGGACAATTTAAAAACTTTCAGCTACGCTCTGGAATAACTCTGGAACCAAAAATGCTAGGGAGATGCAGTTTGTACCTTAGTCATGCTGGCACATTCTTGCGTCCATTTTTTAAATGTTTAGGGCGACTTGTTCACTTCTTGATAGGAAAAAGTTCAAGTAGGCGGGGTTGCTCAGAAACGATTTCAACAGCCTCCACTATGGGAGTTTTGCGCACAGAGCTGTCGGAGAGAAAAACAAAATGTACAACAGGTAATTTCGATCCCAGTATCCTGCTCAATCTTCAAAATTTTACCACCACAGGATTGCCATGTTCAAGGGCTTTCCTCTCGTACCAAACTTAAAGCTCTGACGATTTTTAAGACGGGGCCAGATGCGACGGCGCGAGCAGGCACCCATTAGAAATTGACGTACACTGTGCGTGTATACAGCGTATACAAAGACACGGCGCAGTCAGGGTTCCAACCAACAATAAGGGGGTCATTGAAAAAATAGGCCGGACAATTAAAAACTTTCAGCTACGCTCTGGAATAACTCTGGAACCAAAAATGCTAGGGAGATGCAGTT